>NC_051442.1:3256458-3315677 GCF_001649575.2 Kryptolebias marmoratus
CGATTAAAAACGGCTATGACCACTTAGTCTAGACTCCACTGCTGCTTTGATATCAACTTTTTTTTTTTTTAATTTTTGTACAAGTTTAAGGCAGGACGTTTTTTTTATAAGTATGTCTCAGTCTTGAATTCATTTCTCCCTGCACAAGATTGGATATTTTTTCTTTTCAATAGAGGACGGGAAGCCTGGAATATTCTAGTGTCCATCAGGCCTGATCCACCGAAACCGAAGTTAACACAAGTCATCCTAATGTGCTGTGCTATGCCATGTAGATGAAGGTGTTTATATCCGTCTCATCCCGCTTTATGTACTTGTGGTCTATCAGCCACTCGATCTGCTCCTTGATCATCTTTTTCTGTGGTAAAAACATGTTCTTTAGGATTTCCACCAGCTCCGTCTGCAGCTGGGCGTTGTTGATGCGCTTCCTCATCTTCATTATCTGGATTATGGCCTCCTGGAGGTTACAGAAAATAAATCAATAAGTTGCTTGTTGAATCTCTGCAGCAGAAAACTTTTTACTGTCAGTGAGGGAAGAGCTGCATGTTCCTACCTGCGTTCTTAGTATCCTGAGCTGAACGATGCCTTCGTTCTCCTCCTCCCTCATTCGCTCTGTGGTGAGCTGCAGCCGACCGATCAAGTTAATCTTCCCCCTCTTCTGAACCTTTGAGTTTTTTCTGTAAAGTTGGACGTAAAAGGATTAATGTGTGGCTGAATATGTCAAACAGAGAGCAAGAAAAAAACAAAAAAATAGCTACAAATGATTATTTCTTTCTTATTTTGATCAAGGCAGTCTTGTTCCTTCAATAATACTGCTGGTTATAAGATAAAAACAGAATTGGGACAAAATCTAAAGCTATCAGGATGAAACAATCACAGAAAAAGAAGTAAATACACAGCAGATAAAAGTCCTACAGCTGTGCTGTTGCTTAAATAAGGAAGTTAACATACTGTAGAGCTGTTTTACCCAACTCAGCACAAATAGAAACAAAATATAAAGCTTGAGTTTCATTTTTCTTTTGGTTGAAGAAACATTTCCAGAATTTAACATCTTTTGGAAGATCCTATCACCAATATATTCCATTTTTACTGCAGAAACCAGGAATTAAACAAAGTTCTGGGGAAACATTTTACCCACAAATCAGCTAAACTTTTGGAGTCAATTCAGTCAAGAGGGCTACCCCGGCTTTTATCCTTAGTTAACACAAAAATGGCCACAACTCAGTCAATTTTAGAGATACCAAGCTAACATTAGGAGTGACAGTAGCCGAGATTCATCCCCAAAACATACTCTGAGCACTAACAGATCGCACAAACTCTTAGGCATGCAAGCTAAGTTAAACATTTGCCAGTCATGCTGAACATAATGACTTTAAGGCTCCTCACATGAGAGAAAACTCCTGGTTGACATAGAATAATGTTCCTTCTGCAAAATCTTTGGGTGACGACACCACCGGGTCGTACAGCAGCACTTGTCGCTTCAGTTTGGGGAACGCCACCAAAGACTGGGAGGACAGAGGAGCAGAAATGTGTCTTTTACAACATTAGGGGCTCAAAAAAAAAAGAAAAACTGTCGCTAATTTGCAGAAACAGACGGTTTTGTTTCCAGCCTTTGTCTTTACCCAGAGAGTGCGTCGCAGCTCGGCGTCGGGCAGCTCAGTGGCTAACTTCAGGTTTTCGAAGCTGATTCGTTCCCGCGGCCGCTGGTTCCAGGCGAACAGCACGGCCAGCTGGAACGTGGTCACCTCCAGGTCATATTGTCCCACCTCATTCTTAAAGGTTATCTGCAGAAATAAAGCATTTTTTTCTTCTTTCAACAACTCATCAGCAGTTTAAAGCTGTCGCAGTTAGACGTGTACCAAGGTGGCAAAAGTCCTCGTGTTGTTTGTAAAAACAATATTTAAAAGGATAATTGTATGTTGTGAACAAAACTACAAAAATCACAGTGTTTAATTTAAAAAGTCATCCTAAGAACAGCTAAATCAATTAACAGAAAGCAATATTATTTTGTTAATGAATTTAGAGTTCAAGTTTTTTTGTTTTTGACCAAAAACAAACAAAAAAAGGAACTCAAGACCAAATTTTTAGTTCTGTGAACACGTCTCTATGTTTCAAATGAATAAATATTACAATAAAAAGCCTTATATCAATCAGTCAACATAAAATATTAGCTTAATGCACCTTAATTACACCCATAATCAAACACAATGATGATAAAACCCATTACATCTGATGAACATAAAAGAATTTAACTTGGAAGGTACGTTTTTGCCCAAATATCCACTCTGATAAAAAATGGATTTAATCAACTGTATATTTGTATAGAAGAACAAAACTTAACAACTAAAACTTGTAGGATGGTAGCTTTTAATGAGACTCAGTAAACCAGAGTAATTCATCCAGAATGTGTGAGTTTATCTCATTTTTCATGCAGAGGTGTGTCAGACTCACAATGCCGTTGGACATGAGGTGATGCCAGTGAAGCTTCCTGCCGCTGTGGTTCTTCTTGTAAAAGTCTTCAACCTCGGGGATCAAATCCTCGAGCTCAGTGGGAAGAGAGACAAAAACCTTCTCGCTGCTCCTCGACCACGCTCCAGCATTCAGGATCTTTATGTTGACGGAGTCGGCTGCAGGGGAGCAAAACAACCAGCAAACATTACATAAAAGCATTTTAAAGGAAGGTGGACGTAAAATTAAACGTAGGCATTAAAGGTGCAACTCTTTGTTTGCATCACGGGAAATATGTTTGCTTATTAAATTATTGTCCAAAATTTAAATATAATAAGTGTTAATTTCAATCAGATATAAGTATCCACTAAGGAAGGTAAACAGAAGAAACAAAAACGACCATGACCCTATTTGGCAAGAAAATAACACACCGATAGAAAAATAAGGTGTGTGTGTGTGTGTGTGTGTGTGTGTGAGAGACAACATAACTGGGGTTTTTTTTAATCATTTAAAAAAGTATGAAAAAGTCAAATCAGCAAAAAGAGTGACAATAAAATTGCTGAATGTTTGCTTTATACTGATCTACATATTTACTTTTCTGCTTTTATTCGAAGGTAAAATTCCTTCCATAAACACCATTAAATCTAATTTATAATTATTATAACTTTTATTATTATGTCCCGTTTCTTCTCTCCAGATAAAGAAAGGTTGGAAGTTTATCACCGTTTTAAATTTCTACAAGTTTGCTTCCGATTCAGTATATCCAGTGGTGACAAGAAAACAGATTTAAGCACCTTTTCATCATTTAATCTAATAAAATACCAAACACATTTACACTTTTTCCCCAGACTTTCCCTCCTTTTTATTGATCTGCTGATTTCTGATTGCGACAGTCGCGTCTGAATGAACGTCCCGGAGATTTTCTGAACCAAATCTTGACGTCGATCTAACAAGTTTGGACCTGGTGACATTTAAATATCGCTTTAAATTCAGCACAAGTCTGAGCTGCTCGCGGTCACATAAACAGATAAGTCAATGCTCAATTCTAATCCGTTGCAACTTTTTTTTCTAGAAATGATAATTGAGCTCGCTGCTTTAACCAGCTAAAGGAGAAAAAAGTATCTTTTCAGCCGCTCCAACCCAACTCTTTGCCCTTCAGGCTAATTAACTGTAACTGATGTGCAACCTGTAGCTGTAGGAAACCCCAGATTCTATAAGGATAATATACACTGTGGATGTTCAGTCTTGTGCAAATTACTGAAAGAAGCCATCAGAAACAATAAACACAAGTGAAAAGTTTTACTGTCTGCAGCTGCTTGTGTGTGACGTAGATTTTACCTGGTAACGCCAGCTTGTTGTGTTTGTGCATTTCTTTAAAGGACTGGTTGAGGTCCTCGGACACCTTGATGTCTTGAAACATTCGAGCCAACTTGTTGACATAATCAGCTGGCATTCCCACTTCCTGTAAGAGCAAAGTTAAAGCTCACGTCTTCTGTAGCGAATAACCAATTCTTTGAAACGTTTCTAAAAATCAAGATGATGACAAACGTCGTACACAAAAACAACTGGAAGAGTTTTTAAAAACCCATTCGTCGCGGTTCGTACCCTGAGCCACTCCACCATGTTCTCCTCGATCTCGCTGTCGGCTGAGATGTCCAGGATGAGACGCCGGGTCAGGTGGGCTTTGTGGTACCGCATGAACACATCTTTGTTCTGGACATACTTCAGCACTAAAAGCTACAAAGAGCAAATTAGTTATTGATAATGGAGATAAAGCCTGTTTTCTTATGACCCTTTTACACGGGCTCTAAAGGTCCTGGCTCCACTCTACTCCACTTGCTTTGAGCGCATTTACATTTGCATTTTTTCGAGGTCGGCCCTGCTTCTTTGGTCCCTGCTTCGGAGTCGGGCCAGCTGGGCCGGCCCTGCTTTGTGGGCGGCGCAAACTTAGCTCCTGTTCACTCATTGGTCGTGGGTGTGGCCAGATGCAAGCATAAAGAGCGAACGGTAGGAATATAAACAACAGCGTTAGCTTACCCTGCAACGTTTCTGCCGTCTGTCCCCCAGCTGAAGGTGCTTTAAAGCCTGAAATCTCCGGCGGATAACAGCTGTCCTACTCCGCGCAACAATGGCGGCATCCAGAGCATTTCTTCCACTGCGCCTCTCTTCCTGAAGTCTCAGGAGAATCCCCATAAGTTTAAAAAACAGCAACAACACAGGGCCAACGTTGTCCATAGCGCTTCCGTTGTTTACACAACTTGTGCCAAGTTTCGGTAGCGCCGTCCCCCCCGCGGCCCCGCCCCCCACAACACGAGGAGGCGTTCCTCTGCTACAGACCAAACTGGCCGGTGTGAACGCGATGCATTCTTTATCGAGCCGAGTCGAGTAGAGCGGAGTAGAGCCGGACTTCTGAATTAGAGCCCGTGTAAAAGGGGCGTAAGACAAACGTCTCCCTAATTTAAAAAACAGCCCTTTAACTCACCACTTCCTTGAGCTTGGCCTCGATCTCCTCAGAGGTGAGCTTCTTGCTGAGCGGAGTCTTCCTCAGCAGCATGTCGCAGTAGTTGGCCAGCAGCTCTGGACACTTGGACTCCGGCTGAGTTTTCATTCCCACCCTGTAAAAACAAACAAAACGAAACCCAGTGAGCAAAGACAAACACACGAGTGCTTCTGCCGTTCGGGAACAGGAACTTCTCTTACCCCTTCTGTTTCAATGGAAGCTCTAATTTGAATATTGTAGCGTCATTCACGACAGCTTTATACGCCTGCAGACAGAAACGGATCGAATAAATTTACAGTCATATTTTAACGTTCGGGACGGGCAAAGGAGTAAAGTCCAACTCACTTTGTCTCTCGCGGTCAGGAAGCGGGGGTCGTCCTGAAAGGCCTCTTTAACGAGTCGGCTGAAGCGGTTGAACAGCGTGAGCAGCTGCTCCACATATTTCTCTGAATCCTGCAACACATCGGAACAATGCTAAGATTACATCCAGCACAAGACAATAAATACAAACAAGTAAAACTGTTTTTGACTTTGACTATCGGTGGGTTTAACAATAAAGAAAATTACTGCTCCACTAGTTTTACACCTCGTGTATCTGTTGTCTTTAGCTTTTACTTTTTGTTTGTATGAGCCAAATGTGAGGAAGTTACAAGTCCGGCTAGTTAAATTATACACCTTTACAACTAAATGAACACAAGATAATTAATGCTAAAAATAATAAATAAGGCAAAAAAGAATCGATGAAACAAACCCACAGTCAATGCTTCGAATCAGGCGTGAAAACTTATAAATCTCTAATTAGTTGAGGGTTAAGTTAAAGTTTAAGGTTTAAACAGGTCAGAAATAGACTGTGATGCAGAGTTAATACAAAAACTTTAAAATAAATCCAACAAATAAGTGATAAATATAATAGGATTTATGCTGCAGCAGCTTTTAGCTCAATACAATTTTCCCGTCTTTATTTTTAGCAGATCTACAGCACCTGACTGTTACCCCTCGTTTGTTTATTTTATTCTGATTTTCCTTCAAAACAGACAGACTTTCTTGTTTTCTTAGTTTTTTTTGGACTTTGGTTGCTTTGCCCCATAATTTTCTCTCCAGTGACTGACCATTTTCTTATCATTTAGGCATGAAAACGCTCCTGAACTCAATGTTCACATAGATAATCGCTAAGAGCTAACTTTAAAATGGATTTTTAGACACTTTGTTACCAGCAGCTTGTCACAAAGACACAATTCCTCCCCATTTATTTAGCTAAAACTACAAAAATAACCAAGATAACACAGTTTGACAGACAGAAAGTAGGGTTTTAGCCCCAAGAAGGTGATTCCGAAAGAGCTATTAGCTGAAAACTTGACATAAATTAAAGCATCTGAAGGATGTTGCGTCTCTCATTTTACCCATTTTCTAAAGATACGACTTTCAGACACTGTTCATGTGCTGTAGATGTCATAGTTAAATACAAGAACTAGACAAAAAAATGATCAAAAATCAGCCGAAGTCCTATTTTAAATGGCTCTTCTAAAGCGAAACATAAGTGTTGCTGTGCTGTATGTGAGTGAGGCGCTCACAGACGTGATGGTCTCTGCTGAAGCCACCATGTCAGCCAGCCCGGCGCTCATGATGTGCTCCTCCAAGTCCTTCAGCATGGGCTCGATGCCGCTGGGAACTTTGTCCATCAGCGAGAACATCATGTGCAGCTCTGCGACAGAAAGAAGACGAGAAAACTGGAGCTAAGACAGCGAACGTCTTCAATCCGTGTTTTTATCACTGATCTTCATGAATACCATTATAGTTTGATCAGTTAAATCTTAAACCATAACGATACCTGCCTTTGGGACTTTAACGAGTCAAATCATTTACTCACCAAGGTCTTAAGCATAAAAATTTTTAAAAATATAAACTCTACCCTTACACATGAAAAAATAAGACTTCATTTAGTTTCATTGTTGAGACAAAGCTGGTAACTATCTGCAACTACTGTCACAGGAAAGGTTGACGTTCAGATAGGTTTTGGTCTGGAGGTTTATTAAAAACAGTCGTGTGGTACTCACTCTCCGTCTCGTTTCGTTTGATCATGCCTGGACACTCGGCTAAGATGGTCTCCTTGAAGGACGTTACGAGCGCATTGACGCAACACTCCATCAGCTGGGGAGATAAAACAGGACGAAGCGCCTCAGAAAAGCACTTTAAGCAGGAACAAACGGTAACAAATGCTGCTGTGTGGGAGATGGCTCAATACAATTGGAAACTTTATTATAAAGGTTTTATTTATTTTTTAAAAATGTGCAAACATATGGCTAGACATTAGTGAAAATACATTTATTATTGCATTAAAAAACACTAAGAAACATATTATCTAATTCGACTTTATACGGATCAATAATGTGTAAAAATTACTCACAGCTTGTACAGAGTTGCAGTCCCGTCTCGTCTCCAGGTATCTTAAAGCTCGTTTCTCTTCTTCCCTCAGCTTTGAATCCGCCTGGAGAGAAAAAACAGTTTTTCAACATAAGATTATTACTAATTTCATTCAACTCTTTATTTCCCTAATTTAAATATCCGTCCATCCATCTTCCACCTCTTATCTGTGGTCGGGTCGAGGAGGCCACAGGTCCAGGAGAGGAACCCAGACCTCCCTCTCCTCAGAGACTCTTTCCAGCTCCCCCTGGAGGATCCCGAGGTGTTCCCAGACCAGAGAGGATCCAGGATCCCTCCAGGGAGTTCTGGATCTGCACTGAGGTCTCCTCCCAGTGGGACATGCCCGGAAAACCTCCAAATGGAAGCGTCCCAATCAGATGAACCACCTCAGCTGACTCCTTTCGATGAGGAGGAGCTCCTACTCCGAGCTCCTCACCTCATCTCTCAGGATGAGCCTGGCTGCCCAACGACGGAAGCTCATTTCAGCCGCTTGGATCCAGGATCTCCTTCTTTCAGTCCTGATCCAAACCTCAGGACCTCAGGTGAGGGCTGGAATGTAGATGGAGCCGGAAATCCAGAGTTTTTGCCTTTTTGGCTCAACTCTTTCTTCACGACAAGCTATCTAAATAGGCTTATTTTTGTTCTTCTGGTGATAAAACGAATAAATGCAGAGCTCCAAACCCATTTCTGTGATTCGTCTGTATGAAGTGTGCTCCCACAACATGAAAGAGGTTAAATCACACAGAATGGATTATAAAACTGCAAACTTCTATTATTTCTTTAACCGAGACGTGACTGTGAGGAACCGAACCCGATACTTCTGCTTTGTTGGACTCAGAGGACGTCCTGCTGGTTGAGTTCTGCTGTCTCTGTTCAAACACGGCTCACGTTTCCACTTTTTATTTTAAAAAAGCAGCAGGCGACTCACGTATTTCATGTAGTTCTGGACCCCGTTCTGCTGGAGGTACGACGGCGCCTGGGTTCTGTAGAACCTCTCGGTGGAGTCCATGTAAGCTTTTTCAAAGTTGTCCCTGTAGATCTGCAGCTTGTCGTCCGGGTTGGAGCACAGGTTCACTGCTCACAGTGGAAAAAAGAAAAACAATACGATCAGAAACGAACGCATCATCAGGAGAACATTAATACTGCAGGGAAAAAAGTTCTGTTGCTCTTCAAGAAAGATCGAAATGTTGGAACCGTCTTATGAGATTAAGCTTCATCTCAACATTAAATAAACATCTTATAACAACTGCTACTAATATTAGTGTTCATGTTTCTATAAGTTTTCCAGTAAAATAAAAAAACAGTGTTTTTATTTAGGTTACTTATTGTTTTTTTTTTATCATTTTAACATTCATGGTAGTTTTTTTTATCTGTTATGTTCAATTTAGCATGTTTAATTTCCCTTTTTATGTGAATAAATGCAAAAAAAATCCTATTTATAATAATAATGATATTATATCTTCATTGACCAATAAACAAAAATTGCTTTTGGCACTTGGAAAGGAACAAACAACTCAAAAATCATAAAGAACATAAGAGTTTTTGAATTTGCAAACATGCGTACAGAGAGGATAAGGTGATGCTACTAATATAAAGTCATGCATCTGACGTCATTTAAACCGTAATTTGTGTTTTTATGCTGAATTATTATAGGAAATGGTACCAAATGACACTTTGAAAGCACCGAATGAGACAAAAAACCACTTTGGTTCCGTTTTTCTCTCCGCCTGACACGTTCTGTCACTTTCTCACCGTAAGACTCTCGTACTCCGATGACCAGCTGGGAGTCGAAGGCCTCCCCCAGCCTCTCGGCGTGGACGAGCTTCATGGCGCTGTCTTGAAGCCTGTTTTTGATGTTGGAGAAGATGGACTCGTTCCACGTGTCCAGCATGAGCTGCGGTCACCAAAAAGAGAGTGAATAATCGTTTAAAAGTCGCCCCACTTTCCGGTGACGATCAAGTGAAAAAGAAGGACTCCGGATCTCCTCACTTTGCGGACGATGCTGTCCTCCACGTTGGACTTCTTGTTGCTTCCTTGCTTGCCCATCAGAGTGATCTCCAGCTGGCAGAAAGGTTTGGGCAGGATGTCGCACTGCGTGAAGAACTTCCTCCACTCCACAATGTAGGCCTTCAGCAGCGCCGTGTCATCCTGGTGACTCAGCACGCGCTTTAGGAAAGAAAAAAAAAAAAAAACAGGTGAGAAACGAGTCAGAGTTACCTGCCGACTCTGACTGATAACAGAAAATAAATAAACGATGTGTCCTGTCAGTTCTGACCAGCAGAGGATTTTATGAATATTAAAAAGACAAAAAGAGCTCTTACTGCTTGAGCTTGTTTGATAAAATCTAAGATGTCCTCTTTGAGGGCCTGGTGGATCTTAGCTGGACCTTTGTCGTCCCACAGGCAAACAGCATGGACGTCCCTGCAGAAACAAAGAGGGGACAAAATGTTAGTGGTCATTTTTGTTAAAAAAAAATAAAAATACTGGCATTAAAGTTACAGAAAACTTACGAGAACAGGTCGAACCATTGTTGTTTGGTGACGGACTCCTGCCGCAGGAGCTTCAGAACGATGGGGCGCATCAGGTCCCATTTATCCTCAAACTGTAGGGAGCCTTTGTTCTGGAATCAGACGGGACAATTACGGTTTCTGTGGCCTGTATCGTTAAAACACGTGTCCACGCCTGAACACTAGCAGGTCTGCTCCTTCTTCTCTTTCACACCAACTGTATTCTCAAATATTTTATTTTCCTTGACGAACTGATCCGTCCAGCAATGTTCTTCCACTTTTCCGTGGTCGGGTCATGGAGGCCTCAGGTCTAGGAGGGAAACCCAGACCTCCCTCTTCCCAGCGGCGCTCAGAAAACAGACGATCAACCCGCCTCAGCTCCTTTCAATGAGAAGGAGCGGCGACTCTACTCTGAGCTCCACACCTTATCTGCATTTCAGCCACATCTCATGACCACAGGTGAGGGTTGGAACGTAGATAGACCAGCAGCGCCTTCTTCGCCACGAACACCCTCATTAATACCGATCCATCCTACCTCCGCTCGCGAGCAAGACTCCAAGATACTCGAACTCCTCCCCTTGAAGCAAAGACTCATCCCCGACCCAAAGGGAGCGTTCATGGCCTCAGACAAGCTGCCTCTCATCTCAGCCACTTCACACAGCTCACAGCACTGAACTTATCGATTAAATATTCAATGGTTTTACATGCAATCAATCAGACTTCATTTGTAGAGCACCTTTCATACAACTGATAGTTCACAGAGGAAAAAAACAGAGAAAAAAAAGTCACAACTTCTAAGCAAAATAAACAAACACAATAATGACCGTAAAAACAAAATGATAAAAAATGCAATAATCTGTTTGTGGGAGATGCTATTGAACTCATTTCTTATTCGTTGTTTTTTATGTCACAACAAACCAGACGGTCTACTCTTTAAAAAGAAAAAGGTAAATTAACTGAGGAGATGTTGAAATAAACTTGCTAAAACTGGGAACTCACAAAAGACAAACCAGGCACAAACAAAGCTGAGAAATCCAACATTTATGAGCCCTGAACGCCTCATTTTGCATTTACAGAAATATTCCACACCACAACTTAATCCGACACTTAATCCAAGTTCGTAAAATTTACAACTGTTTGAGTCTCAGCAGTAAATGTGACAACACTGGATAAATTAATTAAAATCAAATCATTCTACAAATCTATCGTTATCTGGGATTTCTGGAGGTCTTCCACGTTCGTGTATTCGGATTTCGTCCATTTTTTCGCCCAGTTTTAGAGCACCTGAGCTTTTCACTCAACAACAAAGTGTCCCACATGTGCGATATTAGGAAAACTTGCAATGTGTGATACTGTATAACACCGCAACGACCATATTGGTTGCGATAAACTCATATTTTCTTCACTTATCACTTTCTCTTATTCCATCTCGATCATCCTAACCAGGTGTGAGGTCAGTGGGAGTCCGATGGGTTGAACAAATATATTATTAACATGAACGTGTGGTACTTGGAATAGAGTCGTACGGTTTATCGCAGTTCAAGCTCGCTGATATTGCGTCGACTATGAGTTTTCGATATACTGTGCGGCCGTGACGTGTTAAAAGTTGAGGACAAAGGAAAAAACGTGAGGCCTTAAAAACGACCGACAGATGAGAAACTGTATCTGAAAGTCACGTCTTTAAGAAACAGGACAACATAAAAACAGCTAAGATTTGACAGAAGACCTGAAAGATGCATTAAGTTGATCATCTACAGCACTGAATGCCAAGTTTTCAGTTGGGGTTTTTTCTTCTTTTGAGAAGAAACCCTATGTTGGAGTCAAAAAACAATGATTTTAATCTGCAAAAGTGTGTTTTACATTTTCAGAGCACTAAAGAATTAGAAAACAAACAGGTTCTTCACAAAGTTCTGTAGCAACCTGCAAGTTTAGTTGAATGATATAAAAGCCAGAGTTAAGTAGCTTTTTAAAAAAAGACAAATATTGCTCCAAACCACTTGGGAAAAAGAAACAGGAAGGTTTGAATGTGGAAGTAAAATATGAAGAAATGTGGTTATTTCTGCAGAGCACCCTGCTTTAAGGGTTTATTTCTGACAGGGTTGTGTTTTTATGGTTTATTAGAAAGCCTGGGTGCACAGGAGCACCTGACAGTTGCTTCATGCAGCTTTTTGTTGTGTCTGTAAGAAGCTGCAGATCCCAGAGCTGCTGAATGACACAGTTTTGAGGCAAAATATAAATATATATATGCTCATTTTAGCGGAAAATAAGCGACCAGTTTGAGTCCTGGCTATTATTTATCTGCGACCCTCCTGCTCCCTCGTTCCTGCTTTTTTTTCTTCCCCCCCTCACGTTTATCTCAGCTGGAGCTCCTCTGTTTTAGCCAGCAGCGGAATCACTGACAAGCGGCGGCTAACGCTCATGTTAGCCCGACGTAACTTCACTCCCGCCGGTTGGAGCCAACACGAAAAGCGCCGCCGCGTTCCGGAGCTGCGGGCTGTCCGCTAAATCCAGCGCCGAGCGCCGGTGTTACGAGATAAAAATGACAAGCGTTTCACAGAGAGGCGAAGACGAATAATTCAATTGTGGATCCTACCTTTAGCAAATTAGACGGCGCCGCCATGTTCCCTCAACTTATCCTCCCGGAGAATCTCGCGAGATTTCAGAAGAGGCGCTTTAAACGGAGCTGCTCTGCGTGGACTGCATTTTCAAATACGTTAAATAAAATAAACTTTTGCAGTTTTTCCACACATTTTTTTTATTGCCAAAAGCTGTTGAGAAGTCTTGGATACTAAACTTGTAAGGGACATGTCGTAAAAAAGGATATTATTTAATTTCCTTTCAATAGTTTTGCGGTTTTTTTGCAATATTTTAGCATTTTTTGCCACCTTTTGCGTTTCCTCGCAATAGTTTTGCGTTTCCTTGCAATAGTTTTGCAATTTTTTGTAATAGTTTTGCATTTCCTTGCAATAGTTTTGCATTTTTGCAACCTTTTGCGTTTCCTCACAATAGTTTTGCATTTCCTTGCAATAGTTTTGCATTTTTCTGCAATATGTTTGCATTTTTTGCAACTTTTTGTCTTTTCTCGCAATAGTTTTGCGTTTCGTTGTTATAGATTTGCTTTTTTTGCAATATATTTTTTAAACTTGGAATAAAACGAGAGAAAATTATAATATACATTATTCGTGTCATACAGATCCGTCTCAGAAACCATAAAGCTGCGAGGCAACAACATTAACTTCCTGCCTCCCAGCTGGGTTCTCCAAGACTCCTTTCAGTTCCTGCAAGGACTCATCAACATTCAGGGCCCTTTTCAAGGTTTTCTGTATGTTCTTACACTTGTTTTTGAAATTACTGTTTACTGTACACTATAAATTTGCTAATTAATCAATAAAGAACTAGAAAAGTTACTGCAAGCTGCTGGTTGAGGCTGATTAAGAAGTTGAAACCTAGAAGTTAAACCTTTAAGCCTCTGAAGCCAATATGAAAGCTGAAGTTTTTTTATGAGGCAAGATGGAACCTGAACAAGCCAAAAATACCCCAAAGGTGGCAGCATTGGACCAGAAATGACCAAACAGAAGCCCCTCATTGATTTGTGTTGGAACAAAACTGCAGAAGCTGAAGAAAGACAGAAAACAAATCAGCTGTGAAGCATGAAGACAATAAAGAGAAACAGAATCTCAGCAGAGTCTATGACTTCAACTGGCCCACAATGAAACGCAGATCTCACAAGAAACATGTCTTTATCATAAACGCTGTTTTTATTAGAAACAAACAGATTGTGGAGAATTAAATGCAGCTTCAGGAATCGGCCTGATGGCAAAGAGCATCTGAAGAGAAGCATTTATTTACAGTAAACATCAAGCGTGAAACATACTACACTCAGACATAAAATAAAGATAATACATCCAAATATATATATATATATATATATATATATATATATTCAAAAGAATATGTATGTTTTCTTGAGTGCTACAGTATTTATAAATAAAAAGATGTTTAGCTGAACTGGCTGCCAATTCACATGAAATAAATTATATAAAATAAAGGCGGTGCGTTGGATCTGTAGCTCTTTATGACGGTGGAGTATTGGCTTCATTATTTCTGAGCCCGAAGGAACGTAATGTTTTTTTCCCTTGACATATCCCTTATGGGGCTCTGTACTTAGGAGGTTTTATTTTAGGATCTTCACGTTCTTTTTAGCTTAATAGTTTTCTGTGGTTTACATGACATATTTCTGTAGTTAAAAAATTATATTGTATTTAGGAGAGTTTGATGCAAGGGTGTCTGCTGCCTGTAAGCCCATTTCCTCACATCTAAAAGGAGAAAATCCTCTAAATCATAAATATGAGATATTATATCAGAATTATAGCACATAAATATGACTTAGAATCACATGATTATGAATCAGCATATTATAATAATGACTTAGATTCTCATTATTATGTCTTAAAATGTCACGACTATGAGATACTATCACAGAAGTAGGACTTAGTTTCTGCAATTATGAGATACTTTCTCATAATCATGAGATATTCTATGCCTGAAGCCGAACACCGAAGCAATAGCAGAATAATAAAAGTGCTAATACTACATACACAAAACAGTAAAGCTTAATCATATGCTTGCATAAATAAAAAAAAATGTTTTTCTCTCTTTTATTGGAGCACAAACACAGAAAGCAGAAAGCCTTGATTTGGAAAAAATGTAAAAGGTATGAATAAGTGATCTGACTGGGGTCAAACCGGTTAACGTGTCACTTACATAATGTGGTGCGAGGCCGTTTAATTTTTTATACAAACAGTAAAACTGTAAGACAGATTCTGCTTTCAGATGGCAGCCAGTGCAGAGATCTTGATGGATGCTTGGTGGACAATAAAGTATTATGATGATCTGTAAAAGACACCAGAAACAGGTTCAACTTTCCTGGAATTAAATGGTTTTCTGCTCAGATCAGGTCAGATATTGTTGCGATGAGACCTCCTGGGAGTTTTTTTTAGGGTCTGGTGGGAGCCCTGACAACATAATGATATTCTGTTTGTGATAAACTACTACTTCCATCCATCCATCTATCCATCTTTTTTACCCACTTCTCATTTCCGTGTCGCTGGGAGTTGGTGCTTATCTCCAACACTGTGCGAGAGGACTACTACTTACAGTCAGCTTCAAATAGTTCAACTATTGTTTCGTATTCCTTCTTGTGCAGCTGTGCAAATAACTGATGTTTATTTAATAGATCCACAACCACTCATCTCCCTCAACCCTGACCCCTGAGTCCACCCTCGAAGGCCTCTCTCCTCTCAGAGCTCTCTGCTAATGAGGGGTGGTTTCAGCTGTTTTTTTACTCGTATCACACTGAGTGGGACTAAAGGTAAGATAACAATGTTTGTACGGTCTCTGGTGGAGTTATTGTTTCATTTCCAGTGTAGTCTTTGTTATTGTTCCCTCTCAGCTTGTTATTCTCTCGGCTAAAGGTTTCTGATGCAAGCAGGAGGGATTTCAACCTTCATATGAGAATAACAACGGCGGTTTGGGGTACTCGGCAGGGATTTTATGGCAGGAAATAAAATATCTGGAGGCTGAAATGAGGACTTTGAAAACTGAAAATATGTAAAAAATAAAATACTTTGGAGTTGAACCCAACCAACAACTATCATCTTTTCTGGAAACAAAAACCCTTTATTCTTGAAGTATGGAAATATTTTCAGTAAAATTAATGTACAAATATAGTTAAATATGAAAATAAACTAATTGTAATCAGTGTGTAATGGAGTAAAAAGTAATGTATTTTGAATAGACGAAAGTAACATAAACTGGATTGCATTTCTTATAAAAATAGATTGTTTACAAATTATAACATTCCTTACAATCATGATTTACCAATACATTTTTAAAGTAACATTTTTTAAAGTGTAATATTTTTTGTTTGTGAAATCCATCCGTATTTTAGTGAAAGTTAGTAAAGGCTATATTACACCTTTATTTTTTTTTAAATTAATTAATTTATTTGAATCTTTAAGTGCAAAAAAATATATAAAAATTGGTGTTTATAACACGTGTTATGAAGCGAGTTTGGACTATAATCAACGGATCAAGTGATTGCACGATGCACACGACTATCAACTTCTCGGCCAATCAGAGCACAGGAGAGGCGGGATTAGATGACACCAAGTTAGATTGATCCATTCCTGCTCCCCGTGTGAAAGAGGATGTAGTTCAGATACCAGAAGTATGGCTGAAAATTTTCGTCAGAGAATATTCTACACATAAAAAGGGATGACCGAAGAGCCATGCGTATGTAAAGATTTATTCATCTTTATTTATTTTAGCTCGCTTTTATTCCGCCGATGGTAGTAGTTGGTAGGTTGGAACGTAGAGAACCGCTGACATCCGTCGCGCGCGCGGAGAAGCATGTTAACCAAACTACATTTAAAAAGTAAGAGTTTAACATTCTTATGGTTCTTTTCAACCAGATATAACAGTTCGAACACATTTGAACACATTTCCTGAATCGTGAGGAGTTGCGTTTAAGATCGGGTTGATTGCGGTAAAAGTTCGACTTATCTTTTTTTCTTGATAATCAAGGGTTAAAAGGTGCTTCGGCTTAGACGTCTGCAGTGTACTTTGGAGGTTAGAAAAACATTCAAGATGTTCTGGTTTTGGCAGTGAAGTTAAAAAAATACCAGCGTTGACATCCTAACGTTTCTGGTGAGGCACGTCACATTCTTGTGGAGATTTGAAGATTTTCTGCTTGAGTTGTTCGATGAGAAGAACTTCCAGAGGCATTAATTCTTTTTTTTTTGTTCCTGTTCTAATTGATTTGTGCTTGTTTTTCCAGGTTAGGATCTCGGAATGATGGAACAGCCCATGGAGAACAGATTGTGTGGGAAACTGAGCTCTGCCTGTGGAGTGAACAACTACAACCTGAGGGATATCTTCACATGGTGAGCAACATTCATGTTAGCTTCATTTGGACTCGGAGTAGAGCCGCTGCTCCTCCACATCGACAGGAACCAGTTGAGGTGGTTTGGGCTTCTGGTAAGGATGACTCCATGACGCTTCCCTAGGGAGGTGTTCCTGGCACTTCCAACTAGGTGGAGACCCCGGGGAAAACTCAGGACACACTGGAGAGACTATAGGACTTTCCACACTCCATTAAAAGTCTAAGGTTGTCCAGTTTGGGTCTAGTTGGTGAATACATGATTCCTGTTTTTCGCCCATGTCCTTAAAGCTTAATCTGTTATGGATTACTCTAAAATTAGTTACTGTGGGTTTACAAAAGTGTCTTTAGATGTCTTTGAATTTTGAGAAGCAGGTGAAACAAGTTTTCCAGTCCCTTCACTCCTTTTCTGTGGGATCGACAGGTGGTTTGTTTTGTTTTGTTGGTCTGTCTGACTCGCCGTGATGTCGCTGAATCTCCAGGCGCCTGCTGAAGACCATCGTCATGGGTCAGGTCCTGTCCCTGCTGATCTGTGGGACAGCCGTCAGCTGCCAGTTCCTGGCCGATCGGAAGGTGGAGACGCCCATGTTTCAGAGCTTCCTCAACTACGCCCTGCTGCTGCTCACCTACACCACAGTCCTCTGCACCCGCAAAGGTCCGACTGCCTTTTACTTAGAGTTATAATGTCTTAATCCTTCAAGCTGTGTAATTTTATGCTCTTAATTCAAGAAGAAAGTGCAGTTACTGTTTAATAATCTAGTCTATTAAACGGATATTTGAAAAGACATCATATCATAAATAAAGCTGTGAAAATGGGTGAGGATCAACTATGAGGCTGGTTTGGGCTAATGTAATCATAAAACTCTTCTTTCAGTGCAGCTAAATGTTGTCGGTTTCTTATAAATTTATAAAATGAAAAATGCAATGCAAAACTCTTTAAGGACAAAAGTAAATTACAAAAGAAGAATGAGACAAAGTGAATGTGCCTCAAATTATTAATTAGAAATAATAAGTCTAACTAGAGACCCGTAAATGCTGAGTAGCTTCAACAAATTTCAGCAGAGGTTAAAATGAGCAAAACAGAAAATATAATAAGCATAACAAGCTGAAATGAGCAGAACACGAAGCACATTTAGAAAAACACACGCTAAAGTTAGCAAAGAACCAGATAAAATGAGCAAACAGATGCTAATATTGGCAAAACTGTTGCAAAATGGGCGCTAATGCTAAAATCAGCAAAACTACTTAAAAGCTAAAATGAGCAAGATAGTAGCTAAAAGCTAAAAATGGTATACCGGCAGTTAAAAGTAGCGTACGAAGAGAAAAATAGTGGAAGGAAGTCAAAGCAGATTTCAAAGAGATCTACGATTTAAAGCAGCTGAATAGATGTCAATGCATTTCTATGGGGAATTTTAATTTTAATAAAATTGAATATTTTGAAAAGTATAAAAGTTACAAGAACCAGAAGTCACAGCAGCCATCTCCTGAATGAGCTGAACGTTTTTATATTTGAACGGCTAAAACAGCAGCAAGTTTGCAGAAGTAGTTTGCAAATAAAAAGAAAAAACACGAGGAAGAAATGAAACACTGGAAAACATCGTTGTGAATGCCGACTCAGCATTTACACGATTCCACGTCTTGAGCTCTTTTATCGTGCCTTATGCTCGTTGAATTCGTACTGATTAAAAGAAAAAGAAAAGCTGCTTTCAGAAGCAACTTTCTAACATAAGTTAACGCTCCGTTCCTACAGGTGACGGTAACATCCTGCAGATTTTACGAACCAAATGGTGGAAATATTTGGTGATGGGTTTGGCAGACGTGGAGGCAAACTACACGGTTGTGATGGCTTACCAGTTCACCACGCTGACCAGCATCCAGGTGCAAGGAAACTGTTGAATCTCATGGAGGAAACCGGGCTTACAGATAAGAGCTCCAGTAACACCTTATTGTGTGTGTTTCAGCTGCTGGACTGCTTCGTCATCCCGGTTCTGATGGTTCTGTCCTGGTTCTTCCTAAAGACGCGCTACAGGCCGGTCCACTTCGTCGCCGTTACGGTGTGCTTGTTGGGGGTGGGGGCTATGGTGGGAGCCGACATCTTGGCTGAAAGGCACCAAGGATCCAGTAAGGATGTGTTATAATTTTTCTCTGGAAATCCATCTGTTTGTTGAACCTAATTGGAAGCAGATTTTTGTGCGGCGCCTTAGTTTGATACGAAGCGATCATTAGATCACAGATTTACCTTCACGTGTTCGGAGGTCGACTGGAAGATCTCAGCTTATCGAAAGGTTCCCATAAATTTCAGCTTCTAGAAATCTACCATTGAAGCCGTGTTTCACGATAAAAGGTCACGTTCTGAAAGGTTGCGTTCACTTTTAGTGATGGAAATCTACTAGAAACGTGTTTATTTTATCCAGATTTTCTCTTATTTAACTTGCTTTAAATTATTACTGCCGCCGAGGAGGTGGTGTTTTCTGTGGCGTCTGGGAACAACTGATTCAATTTTGGTGGTGATGGGGGTCAAAGGTCATTGTCACAGATCAGGCCATGGTCCAACTCTGCACCTGGACACCTCATGGGTGAAGGAGGTGTTGATTTCAAGGCGACAGGGTCAAAGGTCAACATGACAGCTGACTCTAGTGCTCTGCAACGGTGTAATGTAGGAACGTCAAACTGCACAGCTGGACACCTCATGGGTCAAAGGTGATGCCTGTTGATTTCAAGGTTCATGGGGTCAAAGGTCACAGGTAACCCCTTTGTTAAAACCTTGTCTCTGCTTCTACATGTGACCCTTTTGTTTCTAGCTGTGTCCGTTGCTTTGTTTGTCTGTCTGTCAGCAAAAATCAGGTGAAAACTAATGAACAGATTTGGATGAAATGTTCAGGAAAATAACGGATTAAATTCTGCTGCTGATCCAGATTATGATCCGGATCGGACTGTTTTTTAATCAGGCCTCTGAAGGGGGTTTGTGCTCTCTCAGTGCTTCTACTTGTTACTGTTATTAACTCCTATAATTCACATTTACACCTGTCTCCTCTCCCCTTTGCAGCCAGTTATGTGTTGCTGGGTGACGCGTTGGTCCTGCTCAGCGCCGTCCTGTACGCCGTCTCGAACATGTGCCAGGAGCACACGGTGAAGAACCTGAGCCGGGTCGAGTTCCTGGGCATGATGGGGCTCTTTGGGACCATCATCAGTGGCACGCAGCTGTAGGTTAACGTTTAAATTACCCTTCAGTGCTCCCGTTTACAGTTTTGTTGCACCCGCGATGCCGTTAAAAGGCCCCGCTGCCACGAGCACGAGTGTGTTTGAAGTAATAAAGAGAAACGGTGAAAGCAGGAAGTTTTCTGAGCTTCTCTTTACAAACCTGAGTTACAGGAGAGCTCTGGACGAGTTAGCTATTTGTTTTTTGTTTTTACTCGAATTATATGCCAAAAAAAGCAGACTTTATATCAGTTTTATTACAAAACTCCTTAATTATCAGACAATTTTATGCCACCTTGCGGGATGTCGCTGTGTTTAAATTGCTTTCTTTACATAAGGGGGAACATGATAGTAAATGGGTTAAATGGAGAGACTTCCAGCAGAACCAGAACCAGAACCAGGCTCAGGATGAGCGGCCATCTGCTTCGAGAAGACAGGAAAGAGACAGACAAACACAGAATGACTGGTCCAGGTGGAGTTTCTATTGGAAGAAAGACAAAGAAAAACACGTTAATGACAGAAATAATTACAGCAGAGTGAGTAAAGACAACAGAAGAGGGAGGATGTGTGGACAGTTTGTCCTCAAGCAGTCTGAGCCTACAGCAGCGGAACTAAAGGAGAGCTCAGTAAACCCAACCCTAACTATAGGATTTATCAGAAAGGAAAGCCTTAAGCGTCGTCATAAATCAGCCAGCCAATGAGATTCCAGAATAAAGCGAACCTGTTTTCTCATCTCACGGCAGAGCTGTTCTGGAAACTCACGCGGTCGCAGCAGTGGTGTGGGATCGTCACATAAGTAAGTCAACAGCGGCTGTGTAACCATCAGTGACGGCGGTTTCCCTCATCAGCCGCTCGTTAACGTCCTTCCTTTGCGCTCTGCAGTCCTGCTGTTTGCCGTCTACGCCCTGTGCATGTTCGCGCTGTACAGCTTCATGCCGGTGGTGGTGAGGATGACGAGCGCCACCGCCGTCAACCTCTCCCTGCTCACCGCAGACCTCTTCAGCCTCTTCTGTGGACTCTTCCTCTTCCAATATAAGGTGGGTGGTTTTTGATTAAAAAAAAAAAGATTCTATTCACTCACAGCTCCTAGAACATAGGTGTCAAACTCTAGACCTCAAGGCTCCGCTGTCCTGGAGGTTTTAGGTTCTTCTGCTCCGACACACCTCATTCAAACGGTTTAATCACCTCCTCGGCAAATCATCAGGTTCTCCAGAACAAGTCGATCATTTAAAGCAGGAACTGGTCTAAAACATGCAGGAGAGCGGCCCCGAGGAACGGAGTTTGACACGTGTGTTTTAGAAGATGGATCATGAGCGGAACAAGCAGGTTTTGTTGACGTTGAAGTGGCGTCCTTCTGTTAAAACCTCAGCACGAGTCGATTGACGTCTCTGTTCTGCGTCTTGTCCTCAGTTTTCGGTCCTGTACATCGTCTCGTTTGTCGTCATCACTGTGGGCTTCATCATGTTCAACACCGTCCCAACGTACTCGGCGTTGCCCGACAACGCCGCCGAGGCCGCCAACCACGCGGCGGAGAGCTCCTTGGACCTCCTGCAGGCGGCGGACGCTCAGAGGATCGAAGCAGCCGTCGCTGTCGACGTCCGCGACTGAGGAGGGATTTTATTTGTTTGTTTTTTATCAAATATCAGTTTTTACTTTTATATTGTTACAGAAGAAAAACCCACAAAACTACAGCTTTGTTACATTTGTTACAAACTTTGTTACATTATTTGAATTATTACTGTAAACATGACAGCTTTTTACTCCAATCTGACGTTTAAGTTTAATGTTTCCAACATTAGTGTTTTTTCTGTTACTGGTTGAAAGCCTTCAGATGTTTCTGTCTTTATTCAGACCAGATCAGTGGCTCCCAATGATTAATAACACCTTAATTATCAGAGTAAAAAACCTTGTTAGGACGCGTCCTGAAAAGTTTGAGGTTGTTTTAGTTCATACTTTACCAAATGTTACATATAACCGCACATTAACTCAGCTGTAAAACATGCTGGTTTACAAAATGAACACGATGCTGTACTGAAGAAGACTTGAACCCTTTGGACCGTCACTAAATCAATTATTTTATCTTTTCTGTTCAGTTCGTGTTTAAAGGTGTTTGGAAACAGATATTTTAACCTTATTGCTGCTCAGACGTCAGCTGTAAATTTACAGAATTGTCAAAATTTGTACTTTGACGTTAAAAAAAGGGCGCAAAAATGAACTTAAAGTTCTGTATTTTTGAGTTTGGAAAAATCTCTAATTTAAAAATAGTTCTTTATTATTTATTTGAACCCAAATGAGTTTATTGTGCCTAATTTTATTTTCCTCTTGCTGCTGCAGATTCCATGATTGTGTTTTTTATTCTCCAAAGAAACTAAATCTTGTTTTGCCAACAGTAAAGCACATCAGCAACCTTAAGCTTTTACTATTAAATGGATTTTTTATAACTTTTGGAGTCAGTTTCATTTATTAACCCTTTAAAGGAGCAGTGCTTGGAGTTCAGTGACATCTAGTGGCGACTTTGGTAACTACACCCAACAAACTTGCCAGTGTTCTCAAAGTTGGGGTCTGGACCCCGCTGTGAGTCTCAGGACATCAGGTTTGAGGACATTACATTAGTAAATAAATAGTCTATTGATGATTCTTATTTAACCAGCCTGTCTGCAGAGTTAAAGATGGTCTCAAGTGTCTGCTGTTGTCTCGTGGATCAGAAGCTTAAAGGTTTGGAGACAGTTGGCCTGGAGGACAATAAAGCTGTTTTTTGCTGACTCTCAGCTACTACCACAGCAGAGTTTAGTTCAGTATCTGTAAAACTGAGTGAGTTAGAGCCAAAACTCACAGAATTATTTTGTTTTCTAAGGTTAGCTAGCTGTGCGGCCATCGAGAAATGAAGATGTCATCAGGCCTGTTGGCTCTCAGTCTCAGCTACTACCACTCCAAAGTGACTTGAGTTGTGTTAATTTTTTTATGTTACATTGGTTGTGGCAGCCATCTTGAATCAGATCCAGTGATTACTTTCTGCAAGTGTCAGTAAAATCCGTCTAGATATATTTTTCTAACAGACACAACTTGTGTTTATTTTATTTATTTATTTGCAAACAGTTGTTAGGAATCTAATTTTAGCAGCTGTGGCTGAAATGTGAGTCACAGCGCCACCAAGTGGCCAAGGAGATAAATGATCTGGGTTCAAAGTAAAACTGGAAACACATTAGTTTTTTTTTTTTTTTTTTTTACAAAAATCCAAGAAGAAAACACTAATCATCCACCTGCTTCAGCGCGTCACTGCAGATGTTTTGCGCAAAATTGCACAAATATGTGCAACTTTCCAGCTTTGTCTTTAAATATGAAGTGATGAGGGCTGAGATCCGACATGTTTTCAGGTTTCATCAGAGTGAAAGGTGAATGAGTGAGTGAGGCTGCGTCCCTGCAGGTCCTGTCCTCCCTGCAGGTCCTGTCCTCCCTTCAGATCCTGTCCTCCTTCCGGGTCTTGTCCTCCCTGTAGGTCCTGTCCTCTCTGCAGGTCCCGTCCTCTGCGGCTTTCAGAGCCTCAGTCTCATCATGGAAGGGCAGCAGAGGACCAGATCTGTGTGACAAAAACCCCGCACGGTCACGCACGATCACGCAGTGTGCTCCATCTCGTCTCGCCTGACAGCGGTAAGGCTGACTGTCGCACCGTTTCCTTTTTTGTTTTGTTTGTTTTTAAAGCAGCCGGGGGTGAAAATCTGCGCGCATTCATCTGCGGATTATCCAGCGTCTGCGCGTCGGGTTGCTAATCGGACCGGAGAGGATCCGGTTCTACGGGGGGAGGGTGAAACGGGCCGAACCGGGAGGCAGGGAGGAGGAACCAGGCTCGGTTCTGCAGAGATCCGTGCATTTTTCCATTCAGCTGCTTTTTGTGTTTTTTTTTCCCCCCACTGCGCGTCAGAGCTTCAGCACCGCGGACAGCTCCGGTCCAACGGGCCTGAAACCAGAACAAAAAGCGGCTAAAATCTGCTCCTGTCCGCAGATCTTCCCTCATCTGGACCAGAACCGGACACTCCCGAGGGGAGCCAGCGACCAACATGAAGCATTTCCTCAGGTACAGTTAAAATTCTGGAGGATCTGACCGCCTCACGTTGATTTCAGCTCCTTCTGCTGTTTACTGACTGAATGGAGGCCTCTCTATAATGGAGAACATGAAATATCTCCTCAGAGGCTCCTATTAATAGCTCTGCTGTCAGGACTGCTGGTAAAAACGAGTCTGAGGTCAAATCTGATGTCGTTTTTATTTAAAGATTTGAGCTTTGTTCCTGGGCTGGGCTTGCTCACATGCTGCTCCGATGAAGGTCATGAAATCTAAAAAATAAAAGCTGAAAATATCGTCAGAGAAAGTCCCTGTTGTTCATGATGACTGAACCAGTAGTAGTGTTGAAGATGTTATTCTGAAAGGTTTATATTAAAGCTGTTTTAGGGCAAAATAGGTTATTTTATTGTTATTATTATTGGCACTGAAATAACCCAGATCTCAAAACAGAAGAAATTAAAAAATACAGTTTTATTCACATCACACAGCAAGCTCTTAAAATAACTTGACAATTTATTATAATTGCCTAAAAAACCAAGCAGTTGTTTTGTCTGTATTTCATACAAGCAGCATCCAGTTAATTAGAGCTGCAGTATAAAGAGTCACTGAACACCTCGGGCCGGGACTTGGATGCCTTCTGGCCTCCTCAGTGTAATTTCTAAATGGGCCGAGGCGGTGAGGGGGTCAAAGTCAACCCAACCTTACTCGCCTTTGTGCTGTTAAGCGACGGCTGACATGTAAAAAGGTAAGCTGGTTTTGCGGCTCACTTATGTGATGAAGTGGTGATAAAACAAGAGGTGGGATTAAACAACAAACAAACTAATTTATTACCAATAATGACACACAGCAACGTCTCCACACAGAGAATCTCTAAACTGAGTTAATTCATCATATTTTGAAAACAATACGAGGCAGACGTCCGTCACACATTTAATGCGCTGTGCTCCACTCCTCTTTTGGTTCCACAATGCTCGCCTCATTTCTGAAAGCTAACGCCGGGCTCCATCGGTGATTTGTGAACGACCAGAGGCGGCTTAAAGACGGACTGATCTGTGAAAGAGCCTTCAGCTCCAAAATGTAGATGACTGGAACCGGTGCCTCTGAACGCTGAAGTGCATGGGGATCGTAAACATGCACGTGCACATGCACGTGGTAGCTGTTTTGTACCCAACTGGAACCAAACATCAACCACTGTTAGAACATTTAAAGCCAACTGCCACAAAATCTTTAATAAGTCCCCCATAACATATGTAATATCTTAAAGGGATAGTTCACAGCTTTTTGAATGATCTCAGTTTGCAGTTTAATTCTAGTTAGTATGATGAGCTAATGACTAGTCAGAGTGAGACCAAGAACAAAGCGGACAGCTGCTGTCTTCAAATAACCCCAGTTTCAAAAATCATCAATCAACTCATGCAAACAATAGTTTAGTCGTCTTTACGCCGCTGTCAACTTCAACATGGCTGTCTAAAGTAGAATTTTAGGTTACTTGCATAAATAGCAACCGCAGCTAGCCGTAGCACTTGCCTGGGGTACTTCCTGCGGAAGTAACCTTGTAAGGGAAAACTGATGGAGATGTAAAGGTTTATAAAATAGCGTTTGCATGAATGACTCTTACATTTTTGAGATTAGAGGTGTTTTATGGCAACAATGATCCAGTTTGGACTTCTCAAACTAGCCGTTAGCTCATCAGTCTGGTCAGAATTAAACTTTATTTCTCCAGAGTTAGCTAGGCAAGACATTTATTGTTCATGACCTTTGAATTAAATAAGATTTTTCCCCTGAGGAGCTTTGAGTACGGATCAGATTCTCTGATCAGTGAGGACACAGAATGGGGTTTGACAGATTAAGAGAAATATTTCCACTGCAGAGTCTCATGCGTTTTCTCCGAGTTACTGCAGAACAAACTAATGTTTCCCAGGCTGGAAAGAAAATTAACCTTCTGTGTTCAGACTGCTCTGATTTGTGTCGCTGCCTCGTTTTCTCGCTGCTCGCGCCCCACGAAGGCGAGGAAACCGGCAGAGGTTTGGGCTGTTTAACATGCGGGTCTGATCCTCGGGCTCAGAACCAGAATTAATCCTTCTGGACTGAACCAACATACAGTCTTGTCGTTGACACGGGCGATGATGTTTCACTGTGATCCTCCAGCATCGGAGGGATTTATTTCTGCACGGAAAGGTTGGTGAAACAGCTTGAGTTGCTTTAAATGCAGATGTGTGTCTCAGTCCTGAGCTCAGATTAAACGCGATTAAAAACCAGAAAAAGAGGAAAATGGTGCGTCCCGACGTATTTCCCAGGATATTTAAATTTTTATTCTCAGCATCCGCTTCAAAAATAGCTGCAGGTTGGTCATTCTGCCCATGAAATCCAGCAAAATTATCTTTATTTCCTCTTTAAATCTTTAACCTGATGTTCTTTTTTCCTGCTGTATCATATTTGTTCTCCTTGATGTCTGTCAGTACTTTTTAAAAAAAGTGTTTTAAAACATTTTCATTGCAGGAAATTAGTCAAAAGAAAACTTTCATGTGATACATACTGCATGAAAGTTTTAAGTCAGGGAGGTTCAGAAACTTAAAGACCTTTTAGGAATTATTGTCGACTATTGTAAAACCTGAAGTGCTCACAAAAATCTAAAAATATTTCATTTGCTAAAATAGACAAAAAATAAGGATAATTTAAACTTCTGAGACTCTTAACTACCTGATGAGTTTGTTGTTAAATGGCTGAAGGATGGTTAAACCATTTAAACTGTTGCTAATTGTTGTTTTTTTGTCTGTAAATAAACTAATTATTACAGCTTTTTTATTCTGCACGTTTAAAATCTCCAGATTCAGAGGTAGAAAGCAGAAACAGCATCTGGAGTCACAAAACAAAGCCCGGAGCTTCAGACAAACCTAATGTCTGTCATCTTTGCTGGTTTCATGTCGTCCTCAGAGTGCTGACCCAGTTCTTCGTGTTCCTCTACTGTAAATGTCTCTGGCGGGGCCTGAAGTTTGTCGTCAGGAAGTTCTCGGGCCGCTGCGAGCTGCAGAGGATCTGCTACAACAACAAGCACGGAGCCCGCAGGACCCTGAAGATCGGTGGGATTACTATCCGACACTAATTTGACACGTCTAACTTATAGTCTTCATTTAATTAGTTTGAACAAACCATTTGAAAACAGTTAAAGAATCAGCACCGTCGGTGTGCTAACTTAGATTTTTACTCTTCAATTTCTGCCGTAGATAATAAATATTACTACTTTTACAAATAATTAGTTTTGTTCTAGAAATAAAAAAACACTCCTAAAATGTTTGGCTACTATAACAACAAAAAACCTATTTAGTTCAACTTTCACTGATGACTTAACAGTAATTAGAGTCACATCTTTACCTAAAGAGCAAAAATATAAACAACATGTTGGAGAAAAAAACTAATTTTCTACAAAAATACAGTAAAATCGCTGAGAGCTGAATAACTTTACTGACATTTGCAAAAGCTGAAACGGAGCCGGTAAAGCCAAAAGAAGCAAAACCAGAACTACAAAATAAAAGTAGGTGAACAGTAGCTAAAAGTAGGGTTAGCTTCAAAGTAAAAGCTAAAAGTAGCAAAACTAGCTAAATACTAAAAGCAGCATAAGAAGACACGTAATGTTTTTGGAGGAATTAAAGAGATCTCAGTGTATTTCTGTGTGGAAAATTTTTGTAAATAAAGTTAAATATTTTGAAAAGTATAAAAGTAAAAAAAAAAGCCACATCGTCTTCTGAATGAGCCGAAGGTTTTGATATAAGAACAGCTAAAATAGCTCAAAGTATGCGGAAGTATTAAACTGAAAAAAACAAAAATGTGAATCAGTTTTCACACTAAAAGTGGATAAATGATAGTTTTAAAGAACCTGTTCATTCATGTTTAGGTCATTATTTGTAGCCGTGTCTGTCTGACTCACACTCTTTTCCTTTCAGAGTCGTCCCTGCGGTACTCCAAGTATGAGGTACGAGTTTTCACATTTGCATTCTGTTCGGTAAACATTAAATACAGCCTGTTTTTGTCTTTTCACGCCCGTTGTCTTCCTGTCCTCTCCAGCTGCTGCAGTCCGCTCTCAGCGTCCATCCTGACAAAGTGGAGAAAACCATAGAGGACATCATGGCCTTGAAGAAGATTAATCCGGACACCAACCCGCAGTAGGACACTCACATCATGTTTCTGCTTCTTCTTCATTTCTGTCTGAATGCTTTAGTGAATGGGAATCCTGTGGACGTTCAGAAGATGGTTCAGTAGAAAAGCTGCTGTTCCTGTGTGTCTGCAGGCTGAGCGTCTCTCTGCAGGCCAGCCTGCTTCAGATTGTGGGCTACAGGAGTCTGCTGGCGGAGGTGGAGAAGCTCCGCAGGGAACCCTACGACTCTGAAAACCCCGAGCACGAGGACACGCTGATGAAGGTACACGGCCCTGTAGTCCGGAGCAGAACAGGAGAATTCATTTTCATTTGATCCACAGATTATCTTCACACACAGACATCTACAACCTGCTTCTCCACGTTGTTCTCTTTGCAGGTTTTAGCTGTTTATCATAGCTATTTTTACCTCACATCCCTTAAAAGCAAAACATTCACAATTCTTAAGGTTTTAGCAAGCAGCTACTTAACGTCACTTTAAAGGTTTCAACAGCTCAGGCCACATTTTTACCCGAGTACAAAAACATTTTATGTTTGTTTTAACATCGACTTTCACGATGAGCAATCCAATCATCATGAACTTCATATTATTGGGATGTAACTGAAGTATAAACAGCTCACAGCACAGAGCTGATGTGTGTGTTTGTGTTGTAGCTGTGGAAGGAGCTGCGCCCCGACACCCCCCTCACCAGTCGCATCTCCAAACAGTGGTGTGAAATCGGTTTCCAAGGCAGCGATCCCAAGACTGATTTCAGAGGCATGGGCCTGCTGGGTCTGCACAACCTGCTGTAAGCTCCGAGCCTGCAGAACCCAAACAGACCGACTGAACTCACGTTTATACGTCTGCACAGAGAGATCTGAATATGCTGCTCAGTAACTATTGTTTCTAACCAACACGTGCATGTGAAGGTCTTTACTCTGTCTCATCCTTCTGCAGGTATTTCGCAGAACATGACAAGGTTACAGCTCTGCAGATGCTCCAGGATTCCTTACAGCCAAAGCACAAGTATGCCAAGACTGAGAGAACAGCAATTTTGTTTTTAGAATGATTCCTAATAATCGATTTATTTGGAAGAGATTTCATAAGTTTCTGTATCACAACTTGATAAACTCAAGCCTAGATTATTTATTTTGCAGTCAGTGGCTAAAATAACAACAAACACTAAAGTAAAAATGTAAAAGAGATTGATCAAAACACTGAAACTAAATAAATTATGTTCTCTGCAAACATCCGGTGTGAACGCTGAGAGGTGAAAAACTGCTGAAGAAGCTAAAAATGAGTTGTTAAACATAAAAGGAGAAGAACAGAAGTTAAAAGTAGAAAAAGGCTAAATAAAAGGAGCAAAATATTAGCTAAAAATAGCAAAACTACCCCCAAAAATGGCAAGATGCTAAAACAATCACTGTCATGGTTACTAAACTGTGGGAGGAGCCTCCTCTGGAGGGAGGGGCTTCAGAGTTGAAGCACAGCAGAGAGGGGTTTTATCAAATTTATAACTTTTATACTTTCATTTATCAAGTTTTATCAACTCAAACTGCAATAATTTAAAATGTAAAGGTGATCTGTGTGATGATTTCCCACTAATGCTGCTGCCTATCTTTAATAAACAGAACTTTATTTAGTCTTATTTGCTTATTTGTAGTTTTAACAGTCATGTTGCAGTTTGGGAAAAACATTTTTTTCTTGACTTAAAAAGGCTAAAAGCCTGACTGCAAACGATCAAGTGTTGCTCCTCAAAGGCTGAATATATAAAACTGTTGTTCCGCTGCAGCTTTGTTCCAAAACAGCCATTTAAATCAGCTTTTATGTCTTCTTTAGGCTCCACAATCACCCATTTCCCAGCTAGATCACATTCACTCTGAGCCCGATGCCATTCACTGCTTCACCTGCTTCTATTGCTTGTCATCGACAGAACAGCGAGCTTCATCATTTCTCAAATGAAGATTCTTGTTTTTGTTTTTTCCCTCTTCTTCCACCTCCATTTTTTTTGCCATACCCTCCTCTTTCTGTCTGTCCCACTCACTGTAGGAGCACACACAGAAAGCCCAGGTACTCACTTTCATTTTCTTGCTGTTTTCTGCATTCATTGCTTTATTTCAGGTTATTGTTTCGTGCATTTAAAGCTCCACTAAAACACGGTTATGATTTTCTATTGTTATAATTCAAACTGTATGTCTGAGACCATCTATGAAAGCCATAATAGCTGTCAAAATATGGGATTTTTCAATGTTTTTGATTTGAATGCATCATCTATGATAAAAATAACCACTAAATATGCCTTATTCACTACTAAAAGGTTTTGTTGCCAACAAATACGAGTTGTTTGTTTACATCCGAACGTTGACGAGTTCAATTCAGACAGTCTGACGGATATCAAGTCGGTAAAATAATCCCCTGGTGTAAACAGAGTCGTTGGGAGAACGATGGAGTCAGAGATGCCAGGTGGGAAGAGAAAAGGTGAAGTTCTTCTTCTGAAAAGAAATGGAGACTAAAAGCTGAGAGGACGAGAGTTTCCGTAACTAATCGCTGAAAGGAGTCGTAAACAAAGACGAGGAGTATTTGCTGTTTTCTAACGCAGTTTTTTTACAAAAACCCTGATGAGTTAAAATGACATTAACCCCCAAACAACACTGAAAAATCACTAATTTTGACAGCTATTATGGCTTTAAAGATTAAGCTTGAGGGCTGCTGAGGAAGGAAAACACCTAAAGATTTTAGATGTAATTGATTAATTGGGATGGAATCCAATTAATCAATTATCTCTGGGACACGCTGTGCAAAGAAAGAGTTATAAAAAGAGCGACATGTCAGTTATTTTAGGATCTCAGAGACACGTAAGTTTACAGCAGCCAGCTCCTGAAAATGTTTAATTTTATTTTTTCTCCTTGTGTTGCTCCACACGTTCGTGTCCTTCACAGCGAGCTCAACAAGCCTGACTGGGAGCAGAAGAGCCTCGACAAAGCCATTGGGTGAGTTTCATCTTACTGTGTGAGGAGGAGGAGGAGGTGAAGAAGACAGGCTCCAGCTGCTGGGGCCGTGCGACTGTTGGACCAAATAATGGTTTCATAATTTCTTTGTTGTGTGAAGATTAAACAATATTTTTAAGTAATTAGATGTTTCTGAAAAGCCATATGACTCCAGTAGTTAATTTAACCTTTTATATACAATTAGGGAAATGTTTAAAAACTTTGTTGTTCCAGTTCTGATTAATACAAATGTCTCATTTATTTTACTATAATTAAAAGCACAAATCAGCAGCTTTTAAAAATCTGTGAAAAGTCACCAAAACAAACCCTCCATAAAACTACATTGTTTTCTTTTTTGTGAGAAAATCTCCACAAAATGTAAATTCCAGCTGTTTTACTGTTTTTAGTTTATAATCTGATCAGTATTAATATTCAAGAGATATCTTGTAATTTTTATTAATATATTTTATTAGTTTTTTTAAAAAGGAAAAGGTGAAAGAAAAAAAAAACTAAATAAGTATCATGCTATTAAAAAGTGCAGACACTTAAAACATTCTTCAGTTTTTTGTTTTTTTACAGATTGAGTTTATTTAATTCCACATTTTAACTACAAAACTCATGATTTTATCTTTGTAATATATTTTGTCTGAAACTTGCAGACTGTCTGGATTTCTTCCAAACTTGCACAGAGCTGACTAAACTTTTCAGCAAAACATATTTTAATTACCTACAGTTGTTTAACAATAATGACTGATGCTTTCATTAAAATTAGTTTTCATCTCCAGACTGCATATTTTCTTCCACAAAGTCTACAGTTTTGTTCCTCCACACTTGTACAGAAGCCTGCAAGGGACAAAACTAACCGTTCTTCCTGCAGAGTTCATTGTCTTCTCACTAAAACCCTCTAAACTGAAAATGAGGATTACTAGTTTTTAAAGGCCTCTAAAACCAGCCTGACTGACGCTTTCTTACTTCTTATCTCGTCCCTCCAGCTACTCCTTTGCCATCGTGGGCATCAACATCACAGACCTGGCCTACTCCCTGCTGGTGGGTGGAGCTCTGAAGACTCACCTGTACAACGTGGCCCCTGAGATGCCCAACCTGCTGCACTTCCAGCAGACCTTCTGTGAGTAGATTTCACAGGAATCTTCTTTTTCTTCCAGCTGTTCCTCTTTCAGGAGGTCTCCACAGCGAGTCGTTCTCCTCCATCTAACTCTGTCCTCCAACTCCCTCCATGTCCTCTTTGTCTCTAACATCCTTCTGTCCCTCCTCTACACATGTCCAAACCATCTCAGTCTGTCCTCTCTAACTTTATCTCCTGGTCCTCCAACCTGTGCTGGACCTCTGATGACCTCATTCCTAATCCTGTCCATCCTCGTCCCTCCCAAGGAGAACCTCAACCTCTTCAGCTCTGACACTTCCTGTTCTGTCTCGAAACCATCCAACATGGCTGCTCTCACCACTGTCTGTAAACCTTTTCTTTGACCTTTGACCTTTGCTGCCACCCTTTTGTCACAAATCACTCCTGAAACTTTTCTCCATCCGCTCCCTCCTACCTGGACTCTCTTCTTCACCTCTTTACCACACTCCCCGTCCTCCTGGACAGTCGACCCTAAGTCCTTGAAGTCCTGCACCTTTGTGACCTCTGACCTTGTAGCCTCACTGTTCCACCTGCTAACTTTCATTCCTCGTCTTTCAGGTACCTCCACCTCTCCAGGTTCTCACCACAGAACACAATGTCATCTGAAAAGTAGATTTAACAGCAATAATTCCACTATGGTGTCGTGATCTGTGTTTCTTGTTTATTTTTGTTTCTTGTTTTGGATATAAAACAAGTTTATCAGATGTTTTGCTTTGTCTAACCGGCTACAGCCACAGTAAACTGGACTTGATAATAAATTAAATGGATAAAAACAAACAATTATTAGAGAATGATTGTCTCTGAGGTTGCATTAAGAATGACAACTTTTTCTGTGGCAGGTTATCTGATGCAGGAATTCCACCGCTTCTGGATCGAGGAGGACCCCAGCGACATCATGGAGTTCAACCGGGTCCGCTCCAAGTTCCACCGGAGGATCCTGCGGCAGCTGAAGAACCCGGACATGGCCCTGTGTCCCCACTTCTCCGCCTCCGACCTCCATCTGGTCAACCTCTAAACTCCACGCCGCGTCACCGTGACCTTCACGTCCTCGCCAGGTGTTCGGTGAAAAATCACAATCACGGCTCAAACTGCTGCAAACACCCGAGGAGACCCTCGTCCAAGCTAACATCATGTCGCGTCACTGCCAACAGATCACACAACATTAAACCTTCTCCCAAAACAAATATTGCCCTTTTTTTAAATATCGTTTTCAATAATTAAACATTACAGGACAACAGAAGTTAAATGGGAACAAACAGCACCAGAAAAACTGGTTAGAAATCCGTCTTTGTTGTGACTTTAACTGCGAGCTCAATAAACTACAGACACCAGTAGTTTTCAAAACCCTAATTTTTAAAAGCTTTTGTAACTTTTTTCCCACTTAAATGCAGTTTGCATGTGGATGAGAGGTGCAAACTGCAGAAATTGACATTTTTCAAAATAGTATTAGTGTTTTGTTCATTGTAACCCAAGTGTTGATCCTATAATATAAATATTTACACAAAGACACACCTATTTGTATTTATGTCAAACGGTGTTTTATGTTTAGATTCGACTCTGTCCTCTGGTTTAATGGTTTCTCCCGTCATGTTCTGGTATTACTTCTGGTTTTATTTCAGCTGTGAGCTTCAGCTCGTCTTACCTTCTTCTCTCTCCACACACCTGGTCCTAATTCATTAATCGGCACACCTGCCTTGCATTTAACCTTTAGCTTCCTCAGAGTTTTACAGACAATAAATCCTTTTTTCCCCATTACCAAGAACACAGCTGGGTAAACCAGAGGATGAAGTCACCTCTGAGCCATAAAATATGTGATAAACAAATTAAAGGAAGACGTAAACACACACTGCCTCTGCCTTCACTGCAGCGTCAGACCACCAGCATCAGACGACCATAGCGATTGTAGCTGTGCACGACGAGGCTGCATCACATCGTCACGTCTTATTGTTGCTTTAAAACTCGATTGTCTCACGTCTGTTTCACCTCAGCTTTGAACGAGTTGCTTATTTTAAACACAAAAGCAAATTTACTCTTTTTTTCCACCAAAAACATGTTTTCGATTCAGTCAGTTAGCTTGTTAGCTTCGAGACGAGCAAACAGTATAAACGTATACGGACTTCGAAGGGATAATCTTTTAAAGTGGATTTTTTTTGGTGCAAAGGTTATGAAAAGTTTAGGTAGATAGATTTGGAGAAACTGTTTAATTGTGTCCAGATTGACAAGCTAACGGTTAGCACGAGCGGGTAGGACCAAACTCAGAAATGCTGCAGGGGTTTACACAAATATTATTTTATAAAACTTTTACATTTTCTGCCATTTTCACACTAAGAGACGATTTCTGTTGGACTTTATAGTTATTTGCAAACTCAAACAGAAGTAGCAGCAGCTAGCTGTAGCGCTTTTGTTGCAGTTTTCTGTTGGAATTACATGGTGAGAGCAACATTTTACATGAAATTGCATGAAATTGGAGATTGGGGTTGTTTTAAAAAGGCTGATCTGAATAAAACTATTTCTCCAAACTGAGTTTATTAAAAGAGACGTCTACAACATTGTGTTATATTACTGTTTCCACAGAAATCTACTTTAAAAGATTTGAACTATCTAAATAAATGAACTATCTAAATATTGTTAAAGGTCACTGAATCCTAACAGGGGCACCTCACCTGTTATTTTTGGCTGTTATCAAACTGCTTTAGATTATAAATGTAATTTATATGTCTTCTCCTTAACCAAACTACCAAATGTGGGGAAATTCAGCAGCAGTTCAGTTTTAAGATACTAGAAAAAAGGTTCAAAATCATCCTAAAAACTTAAAAATCCTTTTCTTGATCTGAATATCTTGACTGTTTTAGTTTTACATGACAAGTTAATGTAGACAAAGTATTGTGTTTGGCACTTTTTTTTGAATGTTTATTCACGATTGATTCTGTTTTATTTGCTGAATGTGACACTGCGTCCATTGTTGAGTCAGCCAAAGCAATAATTTGCATTTATTTCACCGCACTTCCTTTTAACGTGTTCGTTAGCGCCATGCGTGCCTCTGTATTTGTTTTTTTCTTGTGTCAGAGCTGGTATGCTGATCAAATGATAGCTGCTAAATGTTGCGTTAAAATATATTTTATTAGGATCAAATAGGGAGCTGCAGGACTTCTTTTTATAGTGTTAAAAACTGTTGAGATTCTTCTTATTTAGGTGTAAAACTTAGCTGATAATACGGTAAAAACTGAACGTGGTGACCAATTAACGCACCAACTGCATCGCTTTTTGTTAACGTTTTCTACTTTGTTCTGCTGTTTTAATGCTTACATAATTGTTTTAGTTTAATAAAACATCTATATTTTTGTAGAAATGGGTACAACTTTGCGATTTGACCTCGGAACATTTAGCAAAATTGACTTTTAAAACAACCGCATTGATATCTTCATTAAGAAACGCAACCAAAGAGTGTTTATCCCCTTATTTTTATTTGAAAATGTTATTTTTTTCTTACCATCTTGATGTTTTTGCAAAAGTTTAGATTTGACAAGTACAAACTGACCTTTAATCATTTAAAAATTGGCTCCCTTGAGTTTCCAAAGAGTCCTAAGAGTCTGACATGTACATGATCCAGTTTATTGTGTAAAAAAGCAGCGGTTTGATTATTATCTCAGCTCTGAGCTTCTCTCTCGAACACAACAAGCCTCGTCTTTAATCTTCATCGACATCTCTAACAAACGCCACAGAAATAAAAGTACAATGTCACCTTATTTACTGCCACGCTTGCAGTGTTGATTGTGTTTGAGTAGTATTGAACTCTTCTGTTCCTTTAAAGTGAATGTCGAAGCTTTTAGTCAGTATTAAGCAGCTGTTTACTTCGGTGAATGTTTCTTCATGCTTGCAGGTTTTCATTGCTTTGCTATGTTTAGATTTGCACAATTCTAAGAACTAAGATGCTGTTTTGTTTATGGTAGTAGTTTAAGGCTGAAGGGCCAGAATAATGTAGATGAATTTAGGCTTCTGCTGCTGTATATTCTGCTTTAAAACCACATCTGAGACCTCATTCTGCATGATATTTCCATCGCCACTGTTCGGCCATCCTGTACTCTTCAGTAAAGTACACCTAAGTATTGTAACTGTGTGTTTAATTTGTCTGTGCTGTATTCTTTTGAAACCTAAATAAAAACTAAATGTAAGTTAAAATTGCACCGTTTTCTTTTTGGTTTGTTGTGTTTCTGCATCGTTCGGAAGCGTTTTTGTACAAAAGTCTGGAAAGGCATGAGGGGAAAAGGGTGTTTTTTTTAAAAAAAGTCAGAATAAAATGACTTTTTCTTTTGACTTTATGGCTTTTAGGCAGATGCAAAGTTATTTTGGGAGATAAAAACTTTCTCTCTGCCTAAAAAAGGCAAATGAAAAGAAAACACACACACTCACTCGGTGGGGGGAAATAATTACTTGATCTCCTGCTGATTTTGTAAGTTTGTCCACTTGCGAAGCAAAGAACACTTTCAATTTTTTTGTGGTAGTTTCAATTTAATGAAGAATAAGAATATCGACTAAAATCCAGACAAAAACCATCCCAAACAAAATACCATTTGATTTCCACGTTCCTGAGAAGAATAAGTATTTGATCCCTTATAATCCAGCTAGGATTCTGGCTCCAATCGATGAATGAATTAATGAATGAATTAATCAATTAATCAACCAATTTCAGACACTCCTGAGCTCAGCTCGTTATGTGTATTAAGCTCATGTGTATTTAGTTTCTTCCATTCTAACCTCTCCACCACCATGAACAAAACCAAAATGTTGTCTTAGGACATCAGGGACAAAATATTTGCACAATACTGTAAAGGTCTACATCAGGGGAGTCAAACTCCAGACCTCAAAGCTCCGCTGTCCTGGAAGATTTAGGATTTTCTGCTCCAACACACCTGATTCAAACGGTTTAATCACCTCCTCATCAAATAATCAGGTTCTCCAGAAGCACGTCCACGAGTCAGTTATTTAAATCAGGCGTTTTAAAGCAGGAACACGACTAAAACATGCAGGAGATCGGCCCCCGAGGACACCTGTGGTCTACAAGACCTTCAGCGAGAAGGTTGGTGAGAAGGTGACAGTTTTTTTTGTTTTTTTCTTCTGTCATTATATATTTTGTTTCTATGAACAGCAGAGGGCGGTAAACCCATATAAACTGAGTGACTTTAAAACAAAAGAAGAGAAAAGATGTTGAAAGTAACAGCAGAAGGAAGGTTGGACGTCACATCTGCTGACAGCAGCAGCGTTTGTCGTGATGATCGCGTGGTTTCTTGTTTTGTGACTTCATGGTTTTTCCAGCCAGTTAGATTTCATCTGTGCCGCATGATGCAAACAAGAAAAACGTCTACAGCTCTACAGCTCAGGCATTAAAAAACGCTGTTCAAGGTTTAAACAGGTCACAGAAAGGTGGGCTTTACATAAGTGAACCAGAATTTTGATATCTTCAGTGGTTTTTACACAATCATTGTTTAATTTTTTTTACATCACGCCAACGTTTGATTGCGGACTCTCAGATTTTAGCAAACGAAGTCTTCTTATTTCCACAAACTTAGAGTTCATGCATTAAAACGGAGACATTTTTGTCTTCTTTCACACAATGTGTGTCTCTCACCATTACAGGATTTAAAGTTTTATTTCAAATCCCCTCAGAGTGCAGAGAGCCCTCACCCAAAGTTGTGTTATATTGCATCTGAGCTCTAATTTTCTCCTGAAATCTTGAAGTTAAGTCTTTTAAACCTGTTACATCTCTTACAAAAACAGCATAAATGCATGAAAGTGTACATAAGTGACCAACAGATGCTTCTGCCACTTATTGTTCAGGAATTCCCCCAGAGTTTCTGCACAGTGACTGAGGATTTGTATCTACTCTGCATTTCTGTCCGCCTCTGCCAGGGAGTGAGGGACACAGGTGCGCGGTTACCATGGTGACCCTAAGTTTTACAGTGGCTGCATGTGCTTACCTGACAAACCCGACGAGGCAACAACAAGAGCAACATCAGCTTGTTGTGTTATTTATTTGGTATTTCCAGCCCAGTCAAAAAACCCGAAACTTTTCAGGATCTAGTATTTAAACGGATGGAAGTAAACCAACACTTTGACAGCTTGTCAGGCAAATATGTATCGGGAGTGTTTCTAGTTTGTTTCCCTAACATCAGAGAGGCTGCGGAGTGTAATCATAATGGAGGATTCGTGCACACGTCACATCAAAGCAGTGGATTAGAGCGGATCAGCTCCAGACAAACTCTGCTGTAATGAGAGCTAAGTAAGAAAAAAAAAAAACTGCACGTCAGAGCCTGACACGTTTATGTTAAATGTTGGCAATCCTCAGTTTAGTCAGCATTTTTAAACGTCATGCCTGCAGAAACTACAAGTTTTATGGTTTATTTTAGTCATTTTCATGCAGTTTGAGATAAAAAAAACTTTTTTTTTTTTGAGCAGCCTTTATTTTTTAGCTTTTTCTTTCAATTTCTGCTGTGAGAAAGTTATCAACGAGGAAGTAGCCACCTTTGTAGGCTAGCTCAGACTTCGTACCAACAATAAGACATCCGGCGGAGCCAGCAACTGATTCGGCTTCAGTGACAGCCCGGCAAATTGGAGGCGAACGCCATCCCTTCCTCTCCGCTCCGTGGAGTGAGTCACCCCCATGGCTGAGCTCAGACTTTTAATTCAACCAGACAAGTAATTCACATGTCCACCTCTGCATCCCGGTGGATTTGCCAGCTGCTATCTTCCACACGTATGATGGTATTCAAACTAACGGATGATGACTCAATCTGTTGCTTTTAAACCCTCTGACAGTCAACCTTTTTGAGCAACGTAGCTGGAATGATGGTGAATATTTGATATTTGAAATATTGGACAATCTCAGAGATGTTGGCGGTCAGAAAACCCGTGAGAATCTGAGCTGATGGGTTAAAGATACTCACTGCAAAGTCATCACTATCATCACCTTATTCTGCTTTAAAATGATGTAAAACGACTTTTCTTCTTTAATTAAAACTTATACTAACTCTGTACCTAAAGTGGCTCTTTTCTGAGAGCAAAACACTTGCTGTATGTGCTGCAGCCACCTGAAACATGTCTGAACTTGTCACAAACACTTTAAGAAGTTTGTGTTCAAACACCGAAGTAGTCCTGATTGTGATGGATTCTTCCCATCTCTTGACTTTGAGGTTGAGCGGATAGGAAATGGATTGAACTTGAGATCAATCCGGATCCTTCGCACTTTGAAGTTAATGAGCTAAAACATGAAAAGCTCAGGTAATGTGTGTGTGTGGACACTCCTGGAATGATTCCTGCAATAATCTGGAGGATTTCTGTGTGGATAAAACACGAGCTTTAACAAATCTGCAGAACTCTGAGACAAGGGCTGTTCCCAGATCTAATCTTGGTAAAACAAAACAACAAAAAACTTGATTTTATTAGAGCTGTTAAAGATAAATGTGACTGACACTGGTCTTGGAAAATATTGGTTTATTCTTTGACAATTTGCTGCATTTTAAAAGCATTGTAAAATTATCCTTTTCTTCTGTATTTTCCACATAAATCAAACCGTTTAGATAATGAAATGTCTGCATGGAGCCAGCTAGAGATCTGTTTTTAAGAGGATTTGGTCCAGCTAAGTTCGATGCACAGGAAGCCGTCAGCCAGGTGGAAAAAGGTTAGAATAGAAGTCAGTTTTCCATGTAGTCAACACCCTTTATGTTTACGTTGCAAAACCGGTTGCAAACAGTTCATTCAGCAGGAACAGGACAACATTATCATCAGTTTGAAGTCATGTATTCAGCTTTTTTTCACTTGGTTTGAGGTAAATATGCAGTTTTTCAGCTTTTACAAGCTCTTCTGTATATATTCGCTGTCACAAACTGTTTTTCTGCTGTCTGATGATGGAAACATGGTGTACCTAGACATAAAAAAGAAACAAACATCTTTCCTGTGCAGACATTTTGTCGCTCGTAGTCGTAGTTGCGTCATGATTGCCCTTTCTGCTCTTTATATATTCACATCCTGATGATTTCTTTAACTTTTTAATAAACATGAAAGCCGACCTAACACATTTTCAAACTGCTCAGGATGACTTATTACTTCAGGACTGGATTAAGTTTAAGCGGTTTTGCTCAGAGTTAATCAGGAAGGACACAAAGACACAAAACGGCGTGATCAATTTATTGATAATCTCTACTCAGTTCTTCCAGTAACTAATCAACTCTACAGCATATAGCCCTGGATCATCACTCACGAGGGAACACATACAAGTAACCCATTAGCTGTCAGGAGATGACTCTAGTGATTACACTCATTATTGTGCTGATTTATTAAGTCGAAGAGAAAGGAACAAAATTAAAACGCTTCCATTTTTATTGTTTTTCTTTTTCTTCCATAAATAAAAGTCAAACTGCAAGGAGTTATGAGTTTATTTTTACATGGTGGTAGGGTTTGTATATGTTTTGTTTCTGGTTTCTTTTGGGTGTCTTTTGTTTTCCTGTTTGTTGCCCATTTCTCATCATTCTCCATTTATCCTGTCAGCTCTTGGTAATTGCCACGCCCATCTCCACCTGTCCGCTATTGTAATCACTCACCTCCAATTCCCATAATCATCCTCAGCTTTAAAACCTGGTCACTTTCTCCACGTTCCCGCTGGTTCATTGTCCCTGATATGTCTATTTTCTCTGGTTATCTGGTTCCCTTGCTTTGACTTGCCTTGCCTTTGTGTTTTGTTTTGGATATTTGCTGCCACGTTTGCCTTTTTGTTTTTGTTTATTTATTTAAGAATAAATTTTCGCTTTTTCTGTAATGAGTCTGCACTCAGGGTTCCTCTTGCTCTCCACAGACCTTGACAGTATATGTGAACCATAAAGATAATCAGATATGTGCACCTATAGGGGGTGCTACAATTAAGGTTTTTGCATTTTTTCCTGTAACTTCTAAACCAGGAGTGGGCAATCCTGGTCCTCGAGGGCCACCATCCTGCATGTTTTACTTGTTTCTCTGCTCCAACACCTGATTTGAATCAATGGGTGATTAACAGGCTTCTGCAGAACATGAAGAGGTGATTTAACCTTAAATTAGGTGTGTTGGACCAAGGAAAGAAGTAAAACTTGCAGGATAGTGGCCCTCGAGGACCAGGATTGCCCATCCCTGTTCTATACCATAAGTTGCACATTTTAAAGTCTTATATCCATGCGTTCCATGAGCTGTACTGAATCGCATGGTATACGCCACGCTACACCAAGCTTTTGTACCATTTAAAGAAATGTTACCTTCAGTATTTTTACACTTTTAAGCTTTATTTTATACTGTTCTCTCAACAGAACAATGTTTGTACAGCTAATAGCTGAGGTTCCTGAATGTTTACTGTTTACTACTAATATGATGATAAACAATTATTAAAAAGCAACAAAAACATGGATTATCCTGAGGAGTTAAGAGGATATACGTAGAGCTGTAATAAAGCTTGGCAGACTTGGATAAATGGCAGCAGAAGAGCTAATATTAGCATCTACAGGGCACACAGATAATATAGCAGTGAGGTGACGATGTAAACGACTCTCATGGAAAAATGTTTAAAAATGCAGAAGATTTGTTTGAACTCTTTCAGCTGTTAGATATTTTAAAATATGGGCAGCTGTTAGCTTGACTCCTCTGTGAGAGTTCCTTATTGATTTTTTCAAAATGGCCTCCCGCCGACTGGTTACAGGTACGCCACACAGCTTCAGTTCCCAGGAAAAACAAACAAACAAACAAACAAATCCTGTGCATCGTTTGTAGCTAATGATGCTACATGGCTGCTACTATATTCACATCTTTCCAGACATTAAAGGTTTTATATTAAGAGAGATTTTTATCCTCTGAGCGACAAGAGAAGAGTTCGGATGGGAATCACTAACAAAACCAATCCTAGCACGAGTTTCACCCTCAAAGAGTCCACTGGGAGTAGATGTGATGGTCTCTGTGTCAGATATAGCACCAAACGTCCATGTGAAGGTGCTAACGGGCAACGTAAATTCCTCCTTTCACCCTCAGCTGACTGCATTGCAGCGCATCAACATGTTGCAGATTTTAAAGCCGGAACTATGAGCATGAAGCCTGATTATTGGACACTCTGTCTTGTTTTCTATTGATTTAATCTGACGTATACGCACACACTGTCAAAGTGGTAATCTTCTTGTTTTCCTAGTCTCTTCAGAATGCAGAGAAAGGCCTTGTTTTCTAAGAAAATCAATGCTATTCTTTTAGAGGCGATCAATTTGTGCCAAGAAGCAGAGAAAAGCTGTCACACATTTCATATTTTTTGCTCTAATTATGTTAAATTCATCAGTGTCGCCTTTATCGATTAATCCGAGGCTGTTGTAGGAGTTCCAGAGTTGTAATGTTATGCTGGACAAACAAACAAATCCATGAATAAAAACATGCACCAGCCTGACACCGACACAGTTAAAGTCATCTATATATGAAGATATGAGTCAAAACGAGCTGATCTGTGAGGGAGGATTTATGTTAAACACGATCATGGTCTCAGGTTTGGTGTGTTCTGATAAATATGAATAAACTGAATTAAACTTTTATCACATAACTAGTGATTTCTGTTCATTTTCAATCCTTCCAATGAAGTTTGGTCAATTTATCCTATTTGTTGTCTGTAATAAAGCCTCTTTAAAAGACCAAAAAGGCGACTTTTTCTGAACATTTGCTGTTTTAGTGGTCCATCTCAAAGCTTAGAGCCCGTGTTTTTAAGTCTCTTTAAAACACGCTCGTCTTTCTCAACTTCATGACAAAAGTCAAAAAAAAAAAAAAAAGGCGCTTTGGAAAACATAACAGGGACAAAAATTTTTTTTAGTAGTTGGGGATATCTGTGGTGTGAAATAAAAACAGATGAGTCTCACCAAGGGTTTGCTCCAAAGCAGTATTAACAATATTAACTTTGGAAGTTGGGCAAAAACAGAACTAGTTCTGTCCAGAGTCACCATGTTTGAATACCCACAATCCACCAGTTTATTCCTGAAACCTCAATTTTTAAACATTTATAGTCTAGATGTTGTCTTTTTCTCTCCTTTTTCACAACTTCTTCAGTGAATGATGCTGTCAGGGTTCCTACGCATCTAAAAACCAGGTTAACTGTGAGTGAGAGCATGAACGGTGGTCTGTTTCTTTTGTCTCCATGTAGTGCTGCGATGGTCCTGCAACCTGTCCCGGTTGTACCCCCCCGTCCTCCTCCTCTCACACGATGACTGCTGGAGACGAGCACCAGCTTCCCCTGCAACCCAGAAAGGAAAAGGCCGGTAAAGAAAGAGGGATGGATGGATTCTCTAGCAGGAACCACGCCACAATGAAGAGAGTTCACGGGTTTATTAAAGGTAAGAAAGTGAACCTGAGAAGTTGACTCAATCAGAAGGCTGAGTCTAATTTTCGTAGAGATCCAGCGTAAATTAGAGGCTGATATTTTTCCAGGAGTCCCACGGGATTCCTGCAGAATAAGAGTCAACTTTACTGTTAATCACAGGATTGGGACGAGACAGGAGTGAAAATCCACTCCTGTGTCACCCTCTATTTGGCATATGTTGCACTAATTACATAAATCACAAACTGAGTGATTGTGTGTGGATGAGAGGTGCATCGGTTCATCTACGCTAAAAACTCACCTGTTCAGAGCCGCCTTTGATTAGTAGTCTGCAAACAAATCCAGGTGTAAAGCTGCTCTAAACAAAATATCTTATTACATGTTGATCAAGTGTGTCTGCTCGATGATTTTTATGATTTTGTGTGATGATTCTAATGTTCTGATGATCTACTGTGTGATGTTTTTGATGATTGTCATGATTTTACAGATGTTTTTATGATGTAAAGCATTACTTACTTAGCATCAGAATGACCAAATCAAGGCACAGTTTGGGCCTCATGTTTGTTTCTGCCTGAACCATTGAGTGTTGTTTCATTCAGAGCAGCTTCCACGCATTAACATGTCCGTACGAGGGTCTGCAGAGTGCAGAGTATCGATCTGCCCTTGATGTTCTGTTTGCGCCCCGCTGAGCTCGTCAGAGTGCATTTCAGGTGCGGCGGTTTGGCAGGAAAAGGGTTTGTGTTCGGGCAACTGCAGGAAATGGTACCGCCATAAAAATTCTCTTTGATCGCCTCCTCGATGTGCTGCTCTCCTTCTCTGCCTCTGCCTTCCTGTTGTTCTTGGTGTGCTCCCACCTCCCTTCCTTTTTCCTCATTCTGCTACCTGCCTTTTTCCTCCCCACCTCCCTCCACGTCTGATTAAGGTTGCTGGTGCATTAATAAAGTGCGGCTCCCCCTTCCGCCCTCCTCCAGTGGGATTAGGCAGAGCACTGATTCCATCTCCAGTCTTTCCTGCTTTGAAGTCGACTGCCAGCGAAACCGGCAGCTTCTTCAATTTTTCCATTTGCATAATCCCACCACTGCACTCGTACATGCCCATCAGAGTGGAGGATGAGCTAATATGCTGGCTAGAGCTGCATATCAGCGTTATAATAATCCAGTCTTTTCTCATATAGTGGCCCCTCTTTCACTGCTACAATCAGGGTCATTATCACCATCAGGATGCTGTCGTTGTTGCATCCTTCCTTATCACTCCTGGTTAATTCCGCTGTCCCTATTGTTGGTAATTAGCATGTGCAAATGAAAATTTTTGCTCACTGCGTGCAGCTGATTGTTATTTGTGTTGCATTACATGCCTGAGCAGTGCCGTGAGGGTTACTCCAGCGTCTGTGACGAGGGGGTTCCTGTGTACGATCAATCAACGCAGTAGAACTAATGTGTGAAAACAGAGCAGCTGTAAACACTTAAACAATCACCTTCCATGTGAGGAGGAGGAGGAGATGAGATACGAAGTAATTAAAACTCAGAGCATCCCATAAAAAGAGGTTGGCTCAGTGTTAATCCACGAAGCAGCAGTTTACGGTCAGAGTTTGTGACAGTAATTTAGGAACAGCAATTACTTAATATTAATGTTTTTAACAGCATATGATCACTTTGTGGACACTTCAAATGAAGACTATATTATTCTGACGAGCTGAGAGAGAAACAATATCTCACTGATCGAATTAGATTTAATCACAAACCTTCATCTTTATAAAACACCTATAAATTACACTTGTGTTTGTTTGAATTGGTGTGTTTTATTCAGCATATTTAAGCAAAAATATTAAAACTGTAACCAGGTTTATGACAGCATTTATGTCCCGAAAATTTACTGTTTATACCCTAAAGAATATTCTTTTGTAAATTTACAAAAAAACTTTGCCTTTTTCCTCGAAAAATTACAATTTAGCAACTTCAGAAAACAACTGAGTTTAAGAGTTCATTTCTGAAAGTTTTGATTTGTTTTTTCCTCAAAAATGTTTGAACTTTTAATTATCAAAGAATATCATAATTTTATTCTCAGAAATGCATGTATTTATGATCATTTCTGACTTTTTCTCTTGCATGTTTTTTCTTGTAACTATAAGACTGATTTTGAGTCTTTTTCGGATTTCTTCATATTTATTGGTCCTATTATGACATCATACATATTAGACTTAAGTTTGTGCACATTTTTTTTATTAAACATAATCGCAATAACCAATCTAATCCATAGACTAATAAAAGAACCCGGAGAAAGGACAACTTCCTGAACTGATGACAATCTGAATAAATTTTCTGGAGGCTTATCGGAGTCATTAACATCAGGGATCAGAAGTCAAACCTGCAGATAATAATTCTCTCGTGTGACTGAAAGGCCAACTTCACACAGTATATTCAAACTGCAGCCCTGAAAAAAACAAACATGCAGCACAAAATTCATTGGGTTTTATCAGTTAAAGGGATAGTTCTGAGGTTTTTGAGGTGAAGGTCTGTGGAGGGGATACAAACTGTATCTCGCCTGCTGTAGATGGCTCCTTCAGTGACCTCGTTTTGAATGGATTGACGAGCTAAAGTGGGGCCAAATGAAGCTAAAACGAGGCTAAAATGAGCAGAACCACAAACTAAAAGCTAAAATTAGCAAAATTTGCTAAAAGCCAAAAGTAGAATAAGAAGACAAAAACAAAGACAGTATGTTGGAGATTTTAAAAAACTTTAACGTATTTCTATGAGGAATCTTATTTTAAATAAAGTTAAATGTTTTGAAAATGATAAAAGTTACAAAAGCCAAAAGTCACAGCACACCAATCCTGACCAAGCTGAATGTTTTGATATATGAATGATTAAAATATCACAAAGTGCGCAGAAGTAGTTTAAAAAAAAAAAAAAAAAAACTTACACTAGAAACTACAAACAGGAAAACAGTCATGTGACGCTGACTTAGCATTCACACGTTTTCTGGCGCCTTAAAATAACTTCAAAATGTCATAGTAGTTAATTTGATTTATTTCAGAAACATCGGTTTGCAATATGCGTTTATTCAGGCAGAAATATTATAATATTCTGACTCTGCTGCTAATTTTAGCTGGAAATAACCAGAGGATTTTATACAAAATAACTAAGCAACTCAGAACTGACAACAGTTTAAAAGTTTGAATGACTTTTTTTTAGATTAAAGTTGTTTAAAGATGGCATTAATCCACATTAATATCTCACCTGTTGTAGGTAAGTTATGACTAGACAGGTAATGTGACTGAAGAAAATTTGCTCATAGCTTGACAGCATCAGTAGCTTTTTGCAATTGTTAATTTTGTCCCAAAAGAGGCACCTTGATGCTCTTCAGAGAGAGCACACACTGTAAACATTTTTGCCTAAAGGCTTTAAAGGAAGGGTGCTATCAGGAAATTCCCTAACAGGTACAGAGGGCTTAAGTGCCGAGGCGTAAAATGCAGTAATCCCACCGTCCATGCCGCCATCTGAGCGCGAGCGGAGCCACAGCTGAGTCAGCTCGGCTCGCGTCAGGCAGGTTTGCAGAAGCCACAGCGGCGACCTCGCTTATCCCATTAGGAAGATACATGTGGTCATAGAAAAAGGAGGATGTGGCACGAGAGGTCGGCACGTATCAGGAGCTGGAGGTTAAGGATGAAGCCGAGGAAAGCCGAGGATGTCAGCTGCACTGAAAACTTTTCTCAAGTGATGAGTTGTGGATGGACGCCACAAATGGGATGGAGAAAACCTGACCACTTTATTAGGTACACGGGTTCAGCTGCTTGTTAACACAAACAGCTAATCAGCTAATAATGGCAGCAACTCGATGTAGACAAGGATTTTTACACACAACTGTCTCATTAACGAGGCTTTTTTTGTCCTCACAAATGCAGCTCACTGGGTATTTTATCTTTATTGGACCACTCTCCTTCAAACCCTGGAGATGTTTGGGAGAAACAATCCCAGCAGATTTTCTGAAACACTCAGACCAACAACCAGGCCACATTTAGAGTCACTTAAATCCACTTTCTTCCTCGTTCTGACGCCCGGTTTGAACGTCAACAAGTCGTCTTCACCACGTCTACACGCCTAAAGGCACCAATCTGCTGCCGTGTGATTGGCTGATTAACTATTTGTGTTAACAAGCAGATAAATAGGTGGACCTAATAAACTAGCTGGTGAGTACATGTTCTCTGATCCACCTCCAGACTTCTTTATAATTTGGTTTTAGAAACTGGGAAGTTACGTTTTTTTCTAAACTTCTACAACAACAAAAAATAAAAGGCCTGAATGGATATTGTCCGCAGCCTTTCATACCACAGTTTTAGACCAATCTTGTAGCCATTTTGGTCAAACTCTGAAAATGACATTATGGGTGTCGCCAGTGGTGGACAGTAACAGAGTACATTTACTTGATTACTGCACTTAAGTACATTTTTTGAGAATCTTTACTTTACTTGAGTAATTTTTTTGGGGGGGGAATTATAACTTTCACTCCACTACATTTCCAGGAAGCTGGTCGTTACTTCGTGGTAATAGATTCAACCTTAAACCTCTGTTCCACAGTGAAAGTGTGAGGAGAATCGAGACTCTCTGGTTTGGTGTTTTTAGATTAAAAAATCCTTATTTTTTGTTGCATTTTTATGCTGAAGTTCTTTACAGGTGGTGTAGAAGTTGCAGCAGAGTGTTTCTACACGTCGATACATCAGGTGGTTTCTGATAGTTACAAGGTTCTGCAAAATTACTGATATTAGAACATTTAATTTGTATTTTTAAATACTTAAGTACTTTCAAAAGTGAGTGCTTCAGTACTTTAACTTGAGTACATTTTTGACCGAGCAACTTCTACTTGTAGTTGAGTAAGATTTGACCATGAGTATCATTACTTTCACTCAAGTACTATAGTTGAGTACTTCGTCCACCACTGGGTGCCGTGAATGACCCTCAGCTACTACCACAACAAACTTTAGCTCAATGTCTGTAAAATTGACCAACTTAGTGCCATCTTTGAGTTTGGCTAATGTTGATTTTCTGTGTGTGTGTGTGTGTGTGTGTGTGTGTGTGTGTGTGGGGGGGCATCATGACTTGGGTTGACTCCAAAAGGTTCAGCTTCAGATGTACATCCAATAATTATTTCATGAAGGTTTCGTTTAAATCTGTCCGCATAGAGACTGGCAAAAACATTATTACACTTTTGCCTCAGGTGGTGACAACAAAGCCTTAGGTTAAAACAAATGTGCTGTAATGTCAGCAGTTATCTAACAGAATCACAACCAAACATCTAGTTTTTTCCTATGCCATATTCAGTAAACGAGACTAAAAGCTTCGTGTTTTAGGAAAGAAGCCCATTTTTCAGCCAGCCAATATCTGGATGCTGTTTTAGCAGTTTTACCCTCCTTAATGATAATTGTTTGTTTGACAAATTGGAGGTAATAACGATGCCACTGTGCTGCTCTTACTTAAATAATTACAGCATCCTCATTCAGCTTCTTGTAACCCACTTCCTGATGTAAACACTGAGATGCTAATTCGTGTTTGACTCTCATCCGCCGTCAGCCGCCTTCATTTAGGTTGTTTGTTAACTTTAACTGTCTGTCCACCGGCTTTGTTCCTCTTACGTCTCCTGAATGCAAATGTGACCTGAGCAGCCAGCTGCTCACTGTTTTATTTAAAGCCCTTTTGTCGAGATCCAAATTAAAATATAGAGCATCAATTAAATTTTGCGGCGTGGAGGAGAGCCGTCCAAATTCGCCTCAGGAGTGTACGAAAAGTTTTTGATTTAGAAATCATCCCTTGGCCCCATATCTCATTATGTTAAAGTCCCGGAGCTCCAGGCTTTGCAGTGTTTGAGCCTTCTGACCTCAGGCCTTCCATAGGTAAATGAACCGATGTTAGAATGGATTTGAATCATTTTAAACAGAAGAAATACTTTTAAAAAGGTCTTATTTTATGCTAAAATTGGCAGAATAACCGATTAATCAGTCTAACCTTAAGTACCGGTGAATGTATTTACTTGTCATGCTTCTGATATGAGATTTAAACTTATGCAGATTATTATTTTGTTCAGTATTCAACATGTTTTCCTAAAAATCAAAGAGTGAATTTTCTGGACAGCATCAGCATCTGGACCGACTGGTTAAACTTGTTGCCGTTCGCTCGACAAAACAATCAATGAAAGATGGAGAAATTAAATTCCTCGGAGGACGTTTTTACCGGATAAAAGCATCCCAGCAGTTTTATTCAAAGGGGTTTTGGTTTCTAATAAACAGAACTTGACCCGATATTATGAACGTGGAAAACGATTAACTTCAAATCAAAAAACACCTGAGGGAAGCTGGAGGGTGAAAAACCCAAACCTGATCTTCTGTTAGTGCTGCCTGATTAACAAAGACTCCCTGTAAACCAAAGAGGATGCCGAGGAGGTTGTGTTTATGGGTGTGTGTGTCTGATCACTGCTGATTTCAAGGTGTCGGGGTCAAAGGTCAAGGTCACAGATAAACCCTTGTCTCTGCTCCTACATTCTGTTACCTCCAGTAAGGAAGTTCTGTTTCCGGTTGGTTTGTTTGTCAGATTATAATCTGTTTTTTTTAAATAATCACGCTGAGGCTGAGTGCTTCTCGTGCAGTATGTTTTCTGCAGCTGTTCTTTAAACTAAATGTGTTTTTTGACTCCAAATGGCAGCTTTAATTTGCCGCAGAGAGCTGAAAGCAAAAACATTCTGACATCTGGTCATGGTCTCCCAAAGCCCCCCTCCTCCCTCTCCTCTGAATGATGCAACAACGATCTTCTCTGATCAGGCTTCATGTTGCCACGTAAAGAATGGAGGACACGAGCGGGGCGGACGTAAGACGAGAAGGAGTCGAGAAATCATGTTTTGATTGTCTTCGGGTTGAACCCTAACTTTTTACCCCTAAAATACATACAAGAGCCAGTTGAGGTGCTCCAACATCTGGTGAGGATGCCTCCTGGTGACGTCCCACCAGGAGGAGGCCCAGAGGAAGACCCAGGACACGCTGGAGGGACTATGTTTCTCGGCTGGTCTGGGAACACCGTGGGATTCCCGCGGAGGAGCTGGCCCAAGTGGCTGGGGAGAGGGAAGTCTGGGTCTCCCTGCTTAGGCTGCTGCCCCCGCGACCCGACCCCGGATAAGAGGAAAAAGATGGATGAATGGATGAACATACAAGAGCAAAAACCTAAAATAAGATCCAGATTTAGACAAAGGTTAATTCCAAAGCATCAATTAAAGGCCTGACATTCCTCGAAGGAGTGCCTGTCACGTACCGTGAGCTCGTCTTATGTTGAGAAATTATAAAATAACGTTTTATTCGACTGGTGCAATATAATGTTACGCTTATAAGTATGAGAAGCGAACGACTCTCAGCTGCCATCAGATAAGATTTGAGCTCAATATCTATAAAACTGGCAAAGTTATAGCTGTGTTTGTGGACTAGCTTTGGCAGCCATCTTGACATAGTTTGACTCCAATGATTCCTTTTTTACTTTCATTAAACTCCGTCCAGTGGTTTGTGAGATATTTTGCTAACAGACAGCGTTGACGTCAGCAGTTTAAAGCAAATGTGTGCAATGAGTCGCGCTTTTAGCACATGTCGCAAATATCTACGAAACTAACCGAGTTCTGGCCATAAAATCAGTTGGCTGTGGCGGCCATCTTGAATCAGGTTGGCTCCAGATGTCCAGATGTTAAACAGATGTAGAGGTGCATCCAGTGGTTATTTCCTGAAAGTTTCATTAAAACCCATCCAGTGGTTCAAGAGATATTCTGCCAACACACACACACACACACACACACACACACACACAGTCACATGATTGGTTTTCTTTCATGATGGTTGAGGAAGACGAGCAGGGGTTGTTTATAGATAAATTAATGTCCGCGTTTCATTTTCTCCTAACCTTTCCACTCGGCTCTTTTTGGGAAAGTGTGCTGCCATCAAACAGAGTCCCTCCTGACATTTCCTCTTCATCCTTCCAGCTGCTCCTCCTCAACAAAGAACCACCTGTACCACGAACAGCTGCCACCTCCAGATATGAACCCCTTTGATTTTATAATGGAAAAATAATACGCAGCAAACTGTTAATTATGTTTTCTCTGTTTTGTTGAAAATAAATTATTTCCCTAGAACTCCATTAGAACTCGAATGCTTTCTTTAAAAAAAATAAATAAAAAACGGAAAGCGTCCCATATTGTGCGAATAATTGCTTATGCAAAGCAGCGAGTGAGAAGAAAAGTCCATTATTCAATACACTGCCTTTTCCATGTTTCAGCAGAATTGCATCTTTCGCTGCAGAGGGAAACATTTTCACATCTTTGCATAAACAAAACAGCTGTTCATCTTTTTTTTTTTTTTAATACGTCAGCGTACATAACTTCATTAGCCCCGGGCGCTGAATTCTGCTTTCCCAACGCTGCGCACTGTTTGACTTTTAAAGAAAAGAGGCTGACAGCGATTAATAAGTTGGGGAAAAAGTGAAGCGTTTGGCATCGCTCCTCCGGTTCTGACACTTCGCTGCTTCAGGCTTCACACCTTTTCATCTGAGGAAGGGCTCAGTTTTACGCAGACCTTACTTGCTGTCTCACTGATGTGCGTTGAGATGGAAAAAGACATATTTCAACACCTGCTGAGAACTTATTGTGTTTAAATATCCTTCTGCTTGGATGAGGATGAGAAGTTTTAAGCTGCAGTAGTTCTCATGGCAAGGTTTAAAAGAAATCCTTCAGAATTGATAGGAAAATAAATTCCTGCATGCATTATAAAACACTGAATTATTTAACTCAGTTAAAATAAATATAGTCTAACTCTACATTGGTTATTTGGTAAAGCATTTGCCTGTGTTAGCAAAATATCTCATTACCCATTGGATGGAATTTAATTAAACTCTTAGAACGAAATCATTGGATGCACAGCTGATTACCATTTGGAGTGAACTAAAATCAAGATGGCTGCCGCACAAAATAGGCTATAAGTCAGTCAGTTTTACAGGCACTAAGCTAAAGTTTAATGGGGTAGTTACTGAGAGTCATCCTCAACACATACCCCACGAGATCGCGCATAACGGTATTTACACGGTTTGACCAGAACGGCTACGACCGTCACCACAAGATGTTCTCGGTTTAAAACTCCGGCGGGTGATATGCATTCCTGCATGCTGGGCCTTTAGTTGGTATCTGGTTTACTGCGAGCGATGTTCTCAAATTACTTTTTTTAATTTTAACTGGTCATTGTTTGCTAATTTTATTTTTTTGGATAAAAATTTTATTTTTTTGGAGTGTGAAGCGGCTGGGATGAAGATCAGTGCCTCCAAATCCGAGCCGGAAAAGGCTAGAGTGCCTTCTCCAGGTCGGGGAGGATGTCCTGCCCCAAGTGGGAGGAGTTTAAGGATCTCGGGGTCTTGGAAAAATGGAGCGGGAGATCGACAGGCGGATTGGTGCAGCGTCTGCAGTGAAGCGGGTGCTGTACCGGTCGTGGTGAAGAGAGAGCTGAGTCAAAAAGCAAAGCTCTCGATTTACCGGTCGATCTACGTTCCTACCCTCATCTATGGTCACGAGCTTTGGGTAGTGACCGAAAGAACNAGATCGCGAATACAAGCGGCTGAAATGAGTTTNCTCCNCAGGGTGTCTGGGCTCTCCCTTAGAGATAGGGTGAGAAGCTCGGTCATCCGGGAGGGACTCAGAGTAGAGCCGCTGCTCCTCCACGTCGAGAGGAGCCAGTTGAGGTGGCTCGGGCATCTGGTGGTGAGGTGTTCTGGGCACGTCCCACCGGGAGGAGGCCAAGGGGAAGACCCAGGACACGCTGGAGGGACTATGTTTCTCGGTTGGCCTGGGAACGCCTTGGGATTCCCCCGGAGGAGCTGGCCCAAGTGGCTGGGGAGAGGGAAGTCTGGGTCTCCCTGCTTTGGCTGCTACCCCCGCGACCCGACCCCGGATAAGAGGAAGACAATGGATGGATGGAAATGAAGTCTTAAGGAAAGGAGTTTTAATCGTAGGAATAATCGAAGTCGAAACGTTGGGCTGGTTCTGAGCAGAACTGGTCCTAAAATCAAACTCCTACAGACTCCCATCCGGCAACTCAGGGTGATCTCATCTCTGCACTCTTGTCAACCCGGAGACCCTGCAGAGCTCTTCCAGCTCCAGGTCCGTCCCACAGGTACCATCTGTGTTTGTCACTGTCACCGAATAAGAAAGGAAGCCTGTTTTAACTCACCTGGAAGCAAGGCCGGATGTTTTAAAATCCCCTCCTCCCCTCCTGTCTGCTTCGGGGAGTGACACGCTTTGTCTGACGCTGCGAAGAAAGCTTCATCTCCCATCAGAACAGTGATGGATTCGCAACCAGCAGCTGTCTAGTTAGCCCCCGCTCTGAACCCTGTCTGCCTACGTGTCAGGAAATGTCACTGAGGTTGCCTTTGTAAAAGTCGGAGGCTCTTCAAAGGCCGTCTGAAGAGATAAGCATACCCTGCCAGCCTGACTCTGGAATACAAATGCCCTTTTTAGCATAGGGGAGGTGAAAGAAAAGAAGATAACATGGAGAGGAAACGCGTTGCAGGCGAGGAGTTTGGAGGAACGTGGACCTTTGTTGACGTAGAGAGGGGCAAATATGACAGGAGATCTGCTGTGATAAACGGATTTATATGATATTCATTTTGTTAAATGGAACATTTCAGTCTTATCAGTGATCAGCTCAAATGCGACGAGGGCTTCTTTTATGATAACAGCTAAAGAAAGGCTTGAATGCAATTCCTTTACCTTTTTTTTGTTACATGGTCCTTTTTAGACGAGATAATCTAAAGAGGCATTTCTCTCTGCAAACTTCCTTGAAGGAAATGCAAATGCCAGAGTTTAAACTAAGAGGAGAGACGTTATAGCCGTTCTGGTCAAGCCTTATAAATGACGTTATCCATAATGCGATGTTGCAAGACTTGTTAGCTACAACCAAACCAAACTTTAGCTCTATGTCTGTAAAACTGATTGAGTTACAGCTATTTTTATGTTCGTTAAAACTTAAATTAGGCTGACTCCAAACGTTAGCCAGATGTAGATGTACACCCAGGGATTCATTTTTTGAACGCTTTATTAAAATCTGTCCAGTAGTTCAGATAAACTTAATATCAAACTTAATTTTTTCCCCTTTAACTTTACAGAAACCAAAATATTTGCAAACAAGTATGTCTCTGTTGCACGACCAGACGTTATTATATTAAATAATATTCACCTTTTTATCTTTTTTTTTTCAAATTTAAATGCTTATTGAATTTAAAAAAAAAAATGAACACTGAAACAAACAAAACAAACACCATAAAATAAAAATAACACAGCACAGACTAAACACAACTGAATATACACGACATGCATTCAAAACAGAGCGCAAATAACTGTAAACCCCATTAAAACTGGACATGTTTTATTAAAAAAACTAAAGCATGTATGATTCCTGTCGGTCATGTAATTTTTGGCTATCAATAATTCAAAAGATGTGAGTTTTATCCATTTCCTATAATCAGGTTTAAATAGACTTTTCCACTTATGAAGGATTAATATTAAACTTTTGGCATTTATAAAATTGATTCAGAATTGTTCATGTCCGCATTAAATAACAGATTATAACCTCCACCCCTGTCCAGGACCTAAAACCAACGTCCAACCATATCAGGACCAGGATTTGGTCCCTATAAGGACTACCAGTCCTGACAAGGTGATTACACTAAAAAAAAAAAAAGTCCTTCAGAGGTAACAAAAAACAAGTGCATTCACGCACACGCTATGAAAAGTGAACAATAACTAATGTTCAAATGGCTAAATACAGTCTGCCTCCAGCTTCAAGGAAATTTAATTAAACATGTTGGCAAAAATTAGCAAAGACCTCCAAACATAACGCCTAAAGTTACCTTCCTTTGATTTACTGCACCGGAGCAGGTGTTGTTTGCGTAATTAGATTCATGTTTCACCTCTTTTGCATCGACTTTCTTCCATGTTCTGCAGACAAGGTGACCATCATCAAAAAGCCTCGGCTCAGCACTTTTGTAAACTCCAGAAACCCCAAACACACTTCAGGCCCGGTTCTCTTTAAAGGCTCCGGTGTGCTATTACTGCAATTTATCTCTCGGCAGTGATTCCCTTTTAATGTAAAACTGTTATACCTAAGATAGAAAATCAGAGGCAAATCTAATTATATTCAGGCAGACTGTTGGAAACATGAAAGGAACAAAAGAAAAGCTCATATTTTGTACATACGGAAGAAATAAACTACAGTGACATGTCTGTTAGGGGTCAAATCTAAAAAAAAATGTATAAAAAGGTTCATTATCAGCTAATGGGGATTGGGTTTTCGTTGGTTTTTGGTTGTTTTTTCATTATATGTCACCATAAAAGGCTGGAAATCCTGTGTGAAGTGTTTGTCTGTTAGCAAAATATCTCAGGAAACCAACTGGATGAATTTTTTTAAGAAACTCTCAGGAAGTAAGTGATTAACTTTTGGAGCCAATTCAATCGATGATGACCACCACAGCCAAATTTCCTTAGAAATAAAACGCATAAACGGCGATAATTCCGTCAATTTTACAGATATTGAGCAAAGATTTGGCATGGTAGTAGCAGAGAGTCATGCCCAGCACATATTCTGAGCACAAACAAATCAGGCAAGATCTTCATTTAAAACTTTGGTATGCAAGGTGGCCTTTCTCGGATTTTGTTTTCGAACGTCGGCGCTGCGACGCCCGGGCTTCCGTTGATGAATTTTTATTTGCAAATTTTAGAGAAACCCATTAAAATTCATAGAGCCTCCTCTCTACATGGCTAAAATAAACAAAAGGCGTAGAAATGACAAAAGAGGAGAACACAGCCGCCTGCCTGCCTGAGGGGTAAAACTGTCCGAGCAGCTAAGTGATACTTTGAGCAGGTTTCTCAGATTCACCCTCTCTCATGTGTTCACTCATCACTCCCGTGATGCATAATAAATCAGCCGGTGAATAATAAAACCGATCGCACATAAATTAGGGACACATGCCGAATTCCCTGCAGGTTTAATCGCCATGAATATTAAAGCGAACTCACAAGGTTACGGAGCGAAACGATAGGCGGGGAACAAAAACAGAGGAGCTCCTCGAATGAGACGAAGGAAATCGGCGTAAAGGGGCGTCCATGTAATCGTTTAGCCTCCGACTGAAAACAGGGTTAGTGAGGGGGTAATTAAGGCATCATGTCGCCTCTGATGCTTTTTAAAACTGTAACTTATCATGTTTTCAACACATGGTTGTTACAGGATGCTGTAAAAATGATTTATGTTGATGCTGATCACCCACAAAGGAGAGCATGGGAGGAAAAATGATCTGTAGCTTTAAAAAAATCAAACAAAACGTCACTAATTCACTTTCTTTTTCTCACTCTGCTCCTGTTCAGGGTCACGGGGTCATCAGGGTCATCTCCATCCAAAACAATGAACTTAAATGACAGAAAAAGGGATTTTTTTCTACAATCTTTGTGTTTCTGTTACCTCCTTTATGTGCTTCTAACTGTCTTTAGCAAAACCTTTTATGATTTTATGGCGCAGAGGAATTTTGATTCTTTTTGTTTTTTTGTTTTTTTTTGTCTATAAAACAATTTGATTTCTGTAATAATTAATTAAAACAGCAGGTTGTCATGTTCCGTAACATCATCACTTCATATATGGTAACCGCCTCGACAAGCTTGGTCAGAAAAGTGTGTTTTAAAATAATTTATTTGATTTAAAGGACATTAGTGAAAACGAATGATTTCGATTTAGGTTTTAGGTTTATTTAGTCAAAATTTGTGGGTTTTCTGGCACCAAAATGTGACAATATTTGGACTTTAAACACATTGTTTACAGTGTTGAGTGTGAAAACTTAAAAAGTTTGGAAGTTTCTAAAAGTGACAAGGTTTTTGTTTTGTTTTTTAGTTGTGAGAACGCTGATTTAGCAGATTGACAAATAAAATAAAGGAAAACTGTCTAAATACTCCATCAATTCCTTCAAATACATTTTATTTTTTTGCAAACTAGATGTATTTTTGCCTTCTTATGCTAATCTTAGTTTGGAATCACAGCTTTCTTCTTTTAGCTAACCTTTCATACTTTTAGCTATTTAGACAGCCTTCTGCTACTTCACCCTTTTGCTACTTTTAGTTTGATTTTGGTACTTCCAGCTATTGTTTCCCTGCTTTATTTGTAGCAAGCCTGCTACTTTTAGCTTCCAGCTACAGAATTAGCTTTAAGTTGCTATTTGTTGCATTTAACTCGGAGATCTTTTTGCTACTTTTAGCTAACTTTTTGGAACTTTGAGTTTGTCTTTTTAGCTTTTAGCTAGTGTTCTGCTTTAATAATTCAATTTTGGCTTCTGTAGTAAATTTCAGAAAAGTCACTCAGAGCTCAACATTAACTGCATTTTTACTAGTTTTCTTTTTTTGTGCGTGTTCTGGATTTTGTGTAGCAATAAATAAGAAACATTTTAGCATTTTTAAAAGGACTGATTTAAATGCAGGAAACTGATAAGGTGCTCACATTTCGTTTTGTTTCATTGTTCAGTTCATAAAAAGGCATTTTATGTGTTTCTGTCTCCATCTGGCTTTCTCACATTTCCCCGTCCCACATCTCTTTTCACTCCGATCACACGAAACCAAACCACAGCTGGGCTATGACTGATGAATTATCACTTTTGCCGAGGCGCATAATCAGCGACGGAAAACAGGACGAACTATTGTTTAGCTGCAGAAAGCGACGACCCAACTTTAACCCTCGGTCGCTGTTAAAAAGATCCACAAAGAGCAAACACTTTTACTGCACATCAGAGCAAACGTCTTCATGAAACACAGCTTTCAGTGTTAGGGTCTCCTGGAAGTAAAACTTTGTCTCTGGTCTCATTATTTTCTGTATTTTTCCACCCACAGTCTAAACCTGAACTCCATTAATAAATAACCAACTTGTTCCAATAATGTAAAACACGTCGACTTTGCCTTTTGTTCTGTATTTGTGTTTCTTTCTGTCCAACTAGAGTTCTGGTAGACCGCATGTCTCCTCAAAGGCTGCAAACACTGAATCACTTTCTTCCTCTGAATTAATGCACGACACAGTTGGAGCCAATTTACTTCCTTTTGTTTCTCTGAAGAAATGGCTCCACTTACAAAAACAAAAAACAACAACCAGAAATCCAGCTTTATTCTGCTGAATGTCCAGACAGATTACAACTCGCAACATGGTGACCCTCCAGGATTTCGCGATGTTGCGATCGCAACTATTAACGCAAAATCAAGCAAACCCTGCAAAATCGCAACTTTTTGCAACTTTGCCCAAAACACTGCAACTTTCCCGCAACTTTAACCCAATATTTATTGTTTCTAAAGCGATTTGCCACCGTTTCTGCGATCTAGTCTCTTCTTTGTGGGTTTGTGTAGTGTGGAATACAAAATAAGCCCAAATAACTCACAAAGAAGACACGTGACATCACTTCCTGTTAACATCAGAATGCCGGGAGCGTGCAGGAGCAGCGACCGAAGCCAAAATGTGCG
>NC_051442.1:3315753-3323372 GCF_001649575.2 Kryptolebias marmoratus
ACCAGGGACAATCCAGAAATGCTCATGAATGTCAGTTTAGAAGCTATCAAAGTTCTCAAATAAAGCACCTTTTGAGAATGTCAATGTTTGTTGGGAATTATCTTACAAAACTAGGAAGTATTTTTGGTTTAGATATTAAAAGTTATGGTTTTTTATTGATTTTAGTTTTAAAAAAAAAATTGCAACTTTTAGGAAAATGCCCCGCGAAATCAGGCATTCTAGCCCGCAACAATCACAAAAAATGCCCGCAAAATCCTGGAAGGACTGGTTTCTCCCTCCCTCCATCATGACGTCCATGTTTTGATTTTTGCCCAAAAAATGTTTGCTTGGAGGAGGCGTGGGTCACGCCATGAGTTTCCCTGCAGGAGTTTGAACCGTGGGAACGTTGAATTTCTATGACCCTAAGCACCCACACTAAAGATATAAAGATACCGAACATAAATAATAAAATACACACTGGCAGTGCATATTTTTATTTCTTTTTTTTTAACAGTTCTTTAGCTTTGTATTTAGACATGCATATCCTCTGGCATGACTATGGTCAGGCATTAAATATACACTCACTTGCAACCATTTTATGTACGCTCGTTCAACTGCTTGTTAACCTAAACAGCCAATCAGCCAATCACACGGCAGCAGATTGGTGCCTTTAGGCGGGTAGATTATTGGTGAAGACGACTTGCTGAAGTTTAAACCGGGCATCAGAACGAGGAAGAAATGAGATTTAAGTGACTGAATGTGGCCTGGATGTTGGTCTGAGTGTTTCAGAAACTGATGATCTGCTGGGATTTTTACACCCAACCATCTCTAAGGTCCAAAAAAAGTCAAAATGTCCAGTGAGCAGCATGTGTGAGGACAAAAAAGTCTTATTGTTGTGAGGTCAGAGGAGAATGTTGGAGATGACAGAAAGGCAGCAGCAGCTCCAATAACCACTCGTTCCAACCTTACAGCAGCAGAAGACCACACCGACTGCCTCCTGTCAGCTAAAAACAGGAAACTGAAGCTACAGTCCACACAGGCTCACCAAATCTGGACAATAAGAGACCCATCTGGTCTGAAGGGTCTGGATTCACTGAACTCCAACAGCCTCCAGATCTCAATCCAACCCATCACCTTTGGGATATGGTGGACGTGCAGCTGACAAATCTGCAGCAACTGTGTGATGCTGACACGGTAAAGAATTGTAGGTTGTAATTTATTCGTTAAACACGCTCCTTGAACTGGAGCTGACGGACACAAACTGGGCGACACGCTCTCCTCTGTAGTGTATTTCAGTGGCTTCATTCTAAATGTGAAAGAATAAATTACAAACGTTAGCAACGAGCCTGAGGGTCACACTGAATTAACCTCATGAATAAACTCCCAGGGTCTCTTTCACTGTTCAACAAACCCAAGACCCGCTAGAATTTCACGGCTCTGTTGTCCAACTCCTGTGAAAATCGAATCAATCATTAAAATGAAATGGGATCGCACCATTTCCAGGCCATTGTTTTTGTAATTACAGGTTTTAATTTAATATAATGTAAAATCTCTAGCTGCGCGGCCCCCTTTGCTACAATGGAGTAATCCATCCACCCACCAGCTCATTCAAGAATCTGACAGAAAGCGCTGGTCCCCGGCCCACCAGCCTGTGGAGAATCGATTGGCTCTGGCTGGGGAGAGAAAGGAAGATCATGCTGAAGTATTTGCAAAAGGCAACCCGACACACACACACACACACACACACACACACACACACACACATTTTTTTAAAAACACTTGTGTTGCCATGGAATAATGTCAGAAACACAAACACTGACAGGGAGGAAGACACTAAATATTCCTGCAGACACCAAAACACAAACAGCATCATCTGACGTTTGCAGCTCAGATCTGAAGTTACGTTTTTTTCGACATACTTTTCATTTCTTGTTATTTTTTAGATTTTTCAATCTGCAATTTGAATTCATACATCTGGGCTGATCTGGTTCTCTATTAAAACTATGGTATGGTATGTGGCAAAAATAAAAAAAAACTCATGAACCTGCAGGTTGATTTGAATAAAAACTCTTGGAAATGATCATTGCTTCTACATCTACAGCTAATAAGCTTTAGAGTCAAGATGGCCGCCGCAGCTAACACAAAAATGGGCATAACTCAAGCAGTTTTTCAGATATTGGGTTAAAGTTTGGTGTGGTAGTAGCTGAGAGTCAACTGTTCATGAAAAATCTGTTTTTAAGACCGTTAGTCAACTCTACCTGTCTGTTAGCAAAATATCTCCTGAACCACAGGATGGATTTCAACGAAACCCTCAGAAAACAATCACTGGTTGGACCTTTACAGCTTATTATGTTTCTGAGCCAATCTGATTTAAGATGGCCGCCACAGCCAACTGAACTCAGGAAACACAAAAATGGCGATAAATCAGTCAAGCTTACAGATAATGAGCTAAAGTTTGGTGCGGTAGTAGCTGAGAGTCGTCCTCGACACGTATTTTAGGTGCAACATCTTTGTTTAAGACTTTGGCATCAGCTGATGGAGTCTTGTCTGTCTGTTAGCAAAATATCTCATAAACCACTGGATGGATTTCAGTGAATCTCTTAGAAAACACCATCTGACGATGATCACGGCCCGAAATGACGCAGATAAAAGTGACAGCTGGTTCAAAACCTTCTTACTTCTTTTGCAGTCGTGCGACGCCGAAACTACGAATCCGTTTTTCAAATAAAAATATAAAAATTTCTGTATGTTTATGCGCCAAACTGATCCCAGCGCCCAGCGGGGAGCTTCTTCTGACAATCAGAAGTGAGGTCCTTTTAAAAAGATGATGAAGACTCTGCGAGGAGTTAGCTGGGAGAATTTATACAGCGTTTAATTTATTGATCTGAGTCAGCTTGACGTGTGCGATTCCGTATTAACGGCACAACTCTCAGATGGCACTTAATTTGGTGTTATCAGAATCACTAACAGGAACACAGCTGTGCTGCCTCATCAGCCATGCTGAGGGACAAAAAAACGGGGGGGAGAAGAGTGAGCTGGGACCTGACAAATCAGCTGCAAATGACGAGACCGATTTGATTTCTCCCCTTTTTTTTGGCCTGGGAGAGAGGCAGATTCTCAAGCTGAAAATGGGAACGGGTGCATTAATTCATTAGCATGAAATCTAACTTCAGGAGGAGTTAGGAGTCGTTATCATTGCTCTGGGGAGAGGCTGCGCTGCGCGGGGCTGCTGGCTTTGATGAAAACACCAGCTGAGGTTGTTCCAATTGAATAAAAGCACAACCTGACTGACATACTGAAGAGACGGCTTCTGCAGCTGGACGTTTTCCAAACCGGCCGTGCCTCACAGTCCTCCCATTATAAATATAGAAGACCATATGTCAGGAGCGAAAGGAGAGAGAAAGAAAAGGCACCGGTAATAAGAATACGACGTGCTGCAAACAAGCTTTATATATGATTCTGTTTATTACCTGAATGCTTTTTGATTGAAGTTTAATTTGATTTATTACATGTGTTATTGGTGGCACAGTGGTCGGGGCCTTTCTGGGTGGAGTTTACATGTTCTCCCTTTGGACCCACAGACCAACAACATGCATGTTAGGTTCATGGGTAGCTCTTAAATTAACCCTAGGTGTGAGTAAGAGTGTAAATGGTTGTTTGTCTCTATTGCCCATTTTACACAGGCTCTAAAGGTCCCGGCTCCACTCTACTCCGCTTGCTTTGAGCGCGTTTCCATCTGCATTTTTTCGAGGCCGGTCCCTGCTTCTTTGGTCCCTGCTTCGTAGCAGGGCCAGCTGGGCCGGCCCTGCTTCGTGGGCGGCGCAAGCTTAGCTCCTGTTCACTCCTTGGTCGTGGGTGTGACCAGATGCAAGCATAAAGAGCGAAGGTAGGGATATAAACAACAGCGTTAGCTTACCCTGCAACGTTTCTGCCGTCTGTCCCCCAGCTGAAGGTGCTATAAAGCCTGAAATCTCCGGCGGATAACAGCTGTCCTACTCCGCGCAACAATGGCGGCATCCAGAGCATTTCTTCCACTGCGCCTCTCTTCCTGAAGTCTCAGGAGAATCCCCATAAGTTTAAAAAACAGCAACAACACAGGGTCAACGTTGTCCATAGCGCTTTCGTTGTTTATACAAGTTGTGCCAAGTTTTCATAGCGCAACCCCCCCACCCCCACACAGTGACAGCCGGAGACAGACACCATCTCCCCGCGACCAGGAAAGGACAAGCTGGTAAAGAAAATGGACGGACGGATGGATATATCAAAACACCAAATATTAGCTTAACTGTAAAACAGATGGAGTTAGAACCATTTTTGTATTTAAAGGCCATCTTGAATTGAATTGGCTCAAAGGTAATTAGTTGTAGATGCAAATCTGCAAGCTTCATTAAAATTCATCCACTGGCTCATGAGATATTTTGGTGACAGACGGACGCACACAGACAAAAACATCATCCCTCCATCTTTGCCTTGTGGCAGCGGGCGATAATGACTTTGTCAGCAGAAATGCAATTCCAATCACTATCTGCTGACCAAGACAGATTCCTCTTAATAATGAATGAAGCTGAACTCTTGTGCATTGAAGTGATCAAACGGGGAGTAAGTTATTTTGACTTTTGCAAGCAAACGACAACATGTTGAGCTGAAACGTGAACTATTGAGACGTCATTTAGACGTCTTGAGCAGCTTAATGTCACCTGAAAACGATAATAAATGTAAAAATCTTCAACCCTTGGTGGCACTTATTACCTTGGTAACAGACCTACATGAGGTCTGAATACAGTTTCTATGTTTCATGATACATAAAAAAAACATTTTAACACGTAGCATGTCTTCCACACAAGACGTAATTCGACCTTTTTAATCACCGAAGGAGAAGCAGCAATAATGTTTTTAGCTCATGAACCTGCGGACAAATTTCAGCCAAACTCCCAAAAAGCAATCAATACAATTAGCTTTTGGACTCAGCCTCCTTTAAAATGGCTGCCCGACCTTACTGAATTCAAACTATTTCATCAGGCTACTCTAGCATGAAAGGCGGCGGGCGATATGCATTCCTTCAAGGAATGCTAGGCCTTTAATTTTAGTCAAAGGAGTCATGAGGATGTTTTAAATATTGCTTTAAAATCATTCATCATAAAAGCTTCAAAATAATACATGATTTGTTGAAATCGCCCTTCATTTCAAAAAGGCACATCCCCAAGCATCACAATGATTATACGAAGGGATTTCCTGGCTCTCTGGCAGTCGGCAGAGAGAGAGAAAGAAAAAGTCAATTTCAAAGGAAATTAAAAGGATTATTTCTGAAGACATACCTGTTTGAAAACTTCGATTTAAATGTAGATTATATCTCTTTTTAGTTACTGGGATCACTAGATGGTGTCTGTATGGACTCGTTTATTCGCAAATCTCAATTAAGGCAGAAATCAATATTTTCCACTTATTTTTGCTCTGCAGCCTGAGTCTCACTCTGCAGCACGGGTCACTTATAATTTCTCTTTCTAAATTAAACTGTAAAGAGCATAAACACCCTGAGAACGACCTCCGCTGTGAACATAAATGAATATGTAAAGCAGAGTGGCTCGGTGTGGAGCTGCATCCTTCGCAGATCTGAAAGTTAAATCGCAGCAGATGGCCGTCGTAGCCTTTTAGCTGGATGAGTCACTCAGGAACACTGAAGCCCGTGGAAGTGAGACTCTGTGTTAATATAATGCTGAGTCATGGAGGCGCCCGGGCTTCATGCGAAATGATTTTTCTGGAGTCGGCGTGCTCACAGTTTCGATCCGTGACACAATGACACAGAGCTGGCTTTTAAATATTTCATTTTCTGTTTGTTTTAAGGGAATATTTGGTAGAAGAAATAGGAAAACATTACTTGTTATTGAATTGAAACACTTTAGAAAGCCCCTAAATGGCTGTGAATCAGTCGGTTTTACAGATATTGAGCTAAAATCCAGTGTGGTAGTAGCTGAAAGTCATCCTCAGCACATATTTGGAGCACAAACCGATCTCTCCATAAGATGGCGCTAAACGTTAATTACAAGGTTTTATCAAAATGGCTGCAACGCTATCCCCTCTCAACATAAGATGATGGTTTAAAGCCATAATAGATGTCAAAATACACATTTTTTTAGCGTTCTTGATTTGAGTATTCTGTATGTGTGTATAACCACTAAACCTGCATCATTGTCTACCAAAAGTCTGCAACATAATTTAGAATAAATGGGCAAAATCAGCAGTCGGGTTTTGTTGCCAACAATTACGAGTCGTTTGTTTACATCCGAGTTCGCTTGACGGATATCGAGTCGGTGAAATAATCCCCGGATGTAAAACAGAGTCGGAGGGAGAACGATGGAGTCAGAGACGCCAGGTGGGAGGAGAAAAGGTGAAGTTCTTCTTCTTCTACTGAAAAGAAACGGCGACTAAAAGCTGCGAGGACGAGAGGAGATATTCTGAACTCTATTACATAACTGATCGTTGAATTTAAATGTAAATAAAGGTGAAGAATATTTGCGGTTTTCTTATTCAACTTTTATAAAAACCATGAGTTACATTCACCCCCGAACAATCATTTAATGGTAAAAAAAATCCTGTTAATAGCATAAAAATTCAAAGTATTTTGACAGCTATTATGGCTTTAAGACCTGGGTGATTTATTCCTTTAAGTCCTGCTGGCCTTCGTTTATTAATTGATCTCAAAGCATTAAAGCTTTCACCTAAGACAAACATCAGCATCTCCTAACCAGATTATTTAACTCTGCTGAACATCTTTGTGGGGGAAGAGAAACTCTCAACTCCTCGGTTCAATGCAACATTTTCTGCGGACAACTTTGACTCTGTCCGTGTAGGTTTGATTGATTTTGTTTGCTCTTGCTGAATCAGGAGTTTTCTCACACATCAAGAACATAAACAAGTGTTTCACTCGCCATGACAGCTCGAGACTGCAATCCTAAAGGTCATAAAGTCTCAGGGACTAAAGAAAACTCTCCTGGGAAGAAACATTTCATTGTTCTTTTCTATATAATCTCCAATGTCTTGCTGCAGCTCATCGGTTTCTTTTCAGATTTCTGGGCAACATATTGTAAACCTTTCTCGTGGTTGTTGCTGTAATTTCATACCCAAATCAAAGGTAAGTCAAATGACAGGCAGAGTCACAGAGAATACATTACGCCTATAAATGAATTTATAATAATAAAAAAACAGATAATTCATTCGCACAGGAGTCTGCAACCTGTATGATGCCATTGTTACCATCTGTCCTTCTAAATATAATTTGTACATAGCCACAAAAATCTACTTGTCCCTGCAAAAACTGTTTATTATGTTTCATTCATCAGGTTTTTTACTAAATTAATCAGTCCCTCCAGGATTTCACAGGCATTTTTTGTGATTGTTGCGAGCTAAAATGCCTGATTTCGCGGGGCAGTTTTCTAAAAGTTGCGATGAAAAGTCAAAAAATCAATAAAAAACCATAACTTTTAATATATAAACCAAAAATACTTCCTAGTTTTGTAAGATAATTCCCAACAAACATTGACATTCTCAAAAGGTGCTTTATTTGAGAACTTTGATAGCTTCTAAACTGACATTCATGAGCATTTCTGGATTGTCCCTGGTCTGCAGCTCTCCTCACATGTTTT
>NC_051442.1:3323396-3417978 GCF_001649575.2 Kryptolebias marmoratus
AAAACAGCTGCAGCTGGGGAGGAAACTGGTTTGCTGAAATCTTTGTGGGCAAATGTGAAGCATTAGCGCACATTTTGGCTTCGGTCGCTGCTCCTGCACGCTCCCGGCATTCTGATGTTAACAGGAAGTGATGTCACGTGTCTTCTTTGTGAGTTATTTGGGCTTATTTTGTATTCCACACTACACAAACCCACGAAGAAGAGACTAGACCGCAGAAACACTTTGGCGAATCACTTTAGAAACAATAAATATTGGGTTAAAGTTGCAGTGTTTTGGGCAAAGTTGCAAAAAGTTGCAATTTCGCGGGGTTTGCTTGATTTTGCTTTAATAGTTGCGATCGCAACATCGTGAAATCCTGGAGGGTCTGATTAAATAATTTCAAACAGCTATAATCTTTCATTTGAAGGGGCTTTTAATAAAGTCAGATCCATAACTTGCTGTGTTGGAAAGTCATATTTCGATGCCTTAAAATGTACAATCTCCAACAAAAGCACAAAACTACTTCTTAGTTTCGCAACAGTCTGCTCCAAGAATTTAAAACCAGGTAATTTGTTCCTAAACTGACCTCATCAGCAAGAAGGAGCAGAAAATAAAAACTCTGTAATGCTTCGTTTCTGCTCAGATTTCCTCAGCTTCTCCATCCCTTTTACACTTTGTTAAAGAAACAGATTTATCAGATTTATTTTCTGAAATAATACCACAGTTTTAATGAGTTCTCGGCCGCCGCAGTCACTCAGTCTCTCCTGTTTAATCTTGTTTAGGTGGTCAGAATGTGTCCCGTCCCGTTCCAAGGTGAAGGATAATAACACACTAAGTAGAAAACTGGATTAGAGGCGTTCACATTCACTTGGTCATGCTTCTTACACACACACACACGTGCGCGCACACACTGGTGACACATGCCCGCAGAGTCCCTCATTGCTAATTATCTTAAACTATCTTGATGCCAATTACGGTGAACTCCAGACAAAGTCAACCTCTTGACCTTTTTCTCTCTCTCTCTCTCTCTCTCTCTCTCACACACACACACGCACACACACACACAAAATATATTTCTATTAATTCCTGAATCAAGTAGCCCGCAGTTTATATGATTTATTCCACTTTAATTGCTGAGCTCAAATTTAAACCCGCTCTCAGTTGTGCCCTAATCCTTACCATAAATAAATAAATCACGCCGACTGCAAACAAATCTACTGGCTTCATTTTTATGAAGCAAACAAATTACTTTACAATCCATCATAGGAACCAAAATGTCATTAAGTCCAACTTAGAAAAACTTTACTTGTCTTAATATTTTGGATTATAAACCCAAATCTGTGTCAGAACAGCTATGAAAACGCTGAGCAGTATATTTTTGTTTAAATAACCCTGTAAAGTTTTAATTAAATGGTGAGCGATCATGTTATTGCTTGTATGTGTGTGTTTGTCTGTCTGTTAGCGAAATATCTCTTCTACCACTGTGCAGATTTTAACGAAACTCCCAGAAATTAATCCCTGGATCTGATTCAATATGTCTGCCGCAGCTGATCAACCTTTCCAGATACTGAACTAAAACTTGGCGTGGTAGTAGCTGAGAGTCATCCTTTGTGCAGACAACTATTCAGCCTTTAGCAACAAATAAGCCGTATTTAATCACCATTCGATTCAAAATAATTCATTTGTTTCTGGATGTTTTATTGCCTCACAAAACCTTCAAGACATTTATCTAAAACCCAGTTTTCTGATCTGAGTAATACTCTGCTTTATTTCATGTTTATTGACTTTTCTTCCCCAGATTTGTTCTCAATATTTTAAAATAAGTAACTTTTAAAAGTCCTTGTTGATAATAGGACTGTGCAACATCCAGCAGTAACTGAAAAATAAATTTCCCTGAATGATGTCCTGTTCTATTAATTTCTGTGAGTCTTGGAAAACTGACACATAAACCAGTGAAGGCAGCGCACTTGGCTCTTATTTTTCTGTGATTTTCACTCTGAGCGGATTTTTAATACGGTGGAAAAGCCTCTTTCCTCTCGGGACTCGTCACTCTCTTTCCGTATCTTTTATTAAGCTGTAGGAATTGTACTTGACGCTCTGGCCGTGTTTCCCATCAGATTAAATTTAAGCATTAGTCTAAAAAAAAAGAAAAAAAAAGTTAAATCTAAAGTGGGTGACAAGATAAACTTAATTCATTTTAAAATAAAATTTGATAACAGGAAATTGATGTGAATAAATCTACACATTTTACTTTTCTGACACACCCTTCCACAGCCGGGCTAATGAAGGGGTTGGCAGTGCAAAAGCCAATCAGCTGAAATGCGTCGTTTTTATGAAAAGAGAATTATTCTAATGCGTATTATGGATGAATCACCACTCTGAGGCCACATTTGCAGCTCACTCCTTGTTATCTCTCTGTTGTTAATTAAGATTGGTGAACTACAGAGCCTGGGAACTGAATTTATTTTCTCTGAATTAAACATGCAAATGTGAGCTGGTTGGCAACGATGCTCCCCCCCCCAACATGTTATTGTTCTCTAAAAAGGTTCTCCTAAAAGGTTATTTCTCTTCTCCTCTACATTATGGAGACATAATAAATGAAAGGCGTGCAGTGGAAATGCCACTCGGAGGTTTATTAAAAAAAACCTGGAAGCAAATATTCATTTTACGGTCGGCTTTAAGAAGCTGGATATGAACCGCGCCGTTCTAAAACGCTTGTAAAGTCCAGGAAACAAGCCGAACAAACTCTGAATACAGATATATTGATGGTAACATGATGATTAACTACCCTCACTCTGAGTTAAAGGGACAGTTCAGATCTTTTAAAGTGGGGTTCTGTGGAAAAGTTATGATTGACTAATATCTATTAATTAAAAATTGTTTAATGTTTAAAAAGTTCTGTACCGTTAGTTTTAGCATTGTCATGTTTTAGCTTATTTAGCCTTCCTGTACTTTTAGTTTGGCTCATATTTTAGATATTGTCAGATTGTTAGATTCCTAATTGTTGTTTAGTTCAGCTTTAACTTCATCATGATTTTATTTAGATTAGTTTAGCTACTATTTTGACTGTCTTAGCTCATGCTTAGATATGATTAGTTTCACGATTTTACTTAGGTTATCCAATATTTCATTTAGATTATACATGATTGATGTTTTTACTTCTGTATTTCTATATCAGATTATGATTTCATTTAGATTATTTTAGCTAATATTTTGACTCTCAGCTCATGCTTAGATATGTCTGGTTTTGTGATTTTATTTAGATTATCCTATATTTCATTTAGATTAATCATGATTGATGTGTTTTTTTTTCTGTATTTGATTCTGTTGTTGTTTCTGATGTAAAGCGCTTTGGATCATCTTGTTGTCACTTCACTAATGTTCTTCGCTTGGCCCCTCTCTCTGCTTGCTTCGTATCAGTTCTTGTGTAATTGATGATTTCTATGCAATTAACAGGTATTTCTTATTTAGCAAGAATGTGTTGAATGACCAGCACACCTCCAGAAGCACCGCAGCTTGGAAAATGCTCTTTGAGACTCCCCAGGTGTTTTTGTGTGTCAGGCTCCCCTTCACAGCTTCATTCATACACCACCGATCGTTTCACCAACATTTATCCATCCATCCTCCACTGATTATCTGTGGTCGGGTCGTGGAGGCAACAGAAACCCAGACCTCCCTCTCCAAAGCAACTCTCCAGCTCCTCCTGGAGGATCCCAAGGCGTTCCCAGAGAGGATACAGAATCCCTCCAGGGAGTTCTGGATCTGCCCAGAGGTCTCTTCCCAGTGGGACATGCCCGGAAAACCTCCAAAGTGAGGCATCCAGGAGGCATCCTAATCAGTTGCCGAACCTTTTGATGCAAAGGAGCAGCGGCTCTACTCCGAGCTCCTCACTTCATCTCCAAGGCTGAGCCCGGCCGCCCTACAGAGGAAGCTCATTTCAGCTGCTTGGATCCAGGATCTCCTTCTTTCAGTCCTGATCCAAACATCATGACCACAGGTGAGGGCTGGAACGTAGATGGAGCAGTAAATCCAGAGTTTTTGCCTTTCGACTCAACTCTTTCTTCACCACGACCAATCGAAGCGACGCCCCCATTACTGGAAACAAGACCCAACCATCACTCAGGAACCAGACTCCCAGATGCTTGAACTCGTCCACGTGAGGCAGAAATTCATTCCTAACTGATGTTTATTGATGATACAGCAAAATTCCTCCACATTTAATTGGAGTCAGGAGCGGGATGGTCGAACTGATTGCTGAGCAGGGTTAGACAAAGTCCAGCCACCCTATTTTTATCTTGGAGAGGGGTGAACAATTGAGTCACTGCAGTCACAGAGAAAACTTCATGGAAGCCCTTGTCAAGGTTATCTTGTTCAAAAATAAACTTTTTGACCTCAGCATGGGTAACTGCCGGGGGTGATGGTACAAAAAAAACAACTCTACTGCACTCCGGCGTGAGCTGAAATTTGTGACAACGTTCATCTGTTTTTATTGGCAGCAGTGAAACGATCTGGGCTCGAGAAGCTAACGGAGTTAAATCTCAGTTCACTCATTCATCATTTGGCTGACATGAGCGTTACTGTTGGATGAGAAAGTATTGGAATCTGACTGAACTGTTTCTACATCAAGCTTTTTTGACCATACATTTTCATTTTAATCTGTCAGGAATAAAACCCGGAAATTAAAATTTATCTCCAGCAGGCGAAACAGGCACAAACCCGTTCCTGTTACCTGGTTATGTTGCAAAGTGTTTGTTTCTCTCTGTTTAAAGTGCCAGAATCTTAACTTCCAAACAGTATTTCAAGGATTTTAAAAAAATAATCTCCTGAAAACACCAGTGAATGACTGAAACGTTTAATATTCTGCTGTGTAACCCTTCTGTCCTCCCGCAGGAAGTGACAGAGCACACTTAAAAGCCGATGATTGCACAAAGTCAAATGTAATTTTATTAACCCGGTGATTTATTTGCTCCGGACCTCATGTCAATGTCAATTTTATTCATATTACATATTTAAAACAACTGGAGGTGCTTTACAGTCAAACCTGATAACACTTCCACGAATTATATATATATAAAAAACAAGAACAGAAGGACAATAAAACATACATATAAAGGCACAGCAAAGGTAGATAAGCTCTATTTAAATGTTATGCTCTGGTTAAATTAAATGTCATGGTAAAAGATTGGTCTAAGCAGGGATTTTAAAGCCCCTACAGTCTGAGCTGTGGATATATTAAAAGGTAGACTTTTCCATAAATATGAGACCACTGCAAAGCCCATCACCTTCAGATTTTAATCTGGATCTTGGGACATCTAAGAGACACTGGCTGGTGGACGGGAGCGATCAGTTAAACATGACGGGGGAAAGACCGTATAAACGCCTTAAAGGTTTTTATGGACCCCTAATGCTGCCATCCTTGGTGGACTGGAGCTGCGGTAAACTTGAAGTATTAAAATGGTTCTTTAGCTCCAAAAAACCAAAAAAAAACCTCTACAGTGGAGTTATTTTACAAGAGACCCATCCTGAGCCAGGTGTCACGGGGAACAGTTATTTATCTTAATGGAACCATAAATGTCTCCATTACCTTCTTAGACAATCTGTCTTTCACCACAGTTTATAATTTCCCCACTCTTTTGAATTCCCCTCCATCTATTTATCTATCTATGCCTCTATCTAAAAAAAATACCTATTTATAACTATTTTTGTTTGGAAAGAATGTTTATTTTTTAATTTTTCAGCCTGAATAGAGTCGGGCAACACTAAAAGTATTGTTTTTATAATTGTGTAACGTTGTCAACAAGATTTCCTGCCGTCCACACACTGATAAAATCTTTAGTGAGTAGAATAGAGGCTTTTATCTGCTTATTAAAGTGTAGATCTTCAAAGAGCTCAGTGTTTGGTGCCTTCGTATGGACTCAAAACATGCAGCTTTTCAGACACAATATTATTTTGTGCCCTAGAAACAACAACAACAGCAGAGCCATGTTTACTATTTTTTTCCTCTACATCGTCCTAATTTTATGGTTAATAACTGACAGGAAACAATACACTTTATTGTTTAAAAAATACAAGTTTTGGAAGAATCTTTAGCTGAGCTAAAAATAGTCTTTCTTAGTATTTTGAAATGTTGTTAACATAGATGTTTTTGCTACCTAGTGGCGCAGTGTTGGAAAGAAAAAAAAGTAATTTACCAGTTTGATGTGTCTGAAGGAAAATACAGATGTTTAAAAATCACCTGATGAGCCTTTGAAGGTGGACAGATGAGCTGATGAGTGACAGAAATGAAGACACCAGCTGCCGCTCTGCTGTCTGTTAGCGGCAGGCAGCATTAAAAGACCTGAACCAGAGGTTTGTACCAACAGAAGCTCTTCCCACTGCATCGTATCCTGAAGCAGCTTCAAATACGCTGTGACTTACAGAGGAGGGGAGCAGAGAGGGCATGCACTGCGTCAAAATTACAAAGTAGACTCAAACTGTGCCGTACATAATGCATGCATGCTGCACGCACACACATGCATACAAAGTAGTTCTGGTTGTTTTGTTTCAAAAGCACACATACTGCAGTGAGCGACTTATTGGCACGTTTAATGTGCTGAATGTTTTGGATGAATTTAAATGAAACATGTTCGTTGCAATGAAGCACAACAACTGCATATTAACTACATGCTTCAGTCTTTGCTCGATCATCGGTCAGACGAAGGACGTTTGTCAATCTGCCAACCTGTATTAGATGTCAAAGTCAACTCGGTGCCTCAGAGAGACTGCTTCTTCAGAGCCTCTTTAAAATTACTGAGATAGTGTAGAAAACGAGAAGAAATACTGTCAGTTCTGCATACACACTTTGATACATTCACATCAGAAAAGATCGAGCTCTAAATGGAAAGAAAAATCATTATGTGGCATGTTTTAAATGTACCAAAGAAGTGTCGCCTCCTCCTTCTTGCATCACATCTTATTTTTTGTAAAAGGCTGCTCCGTGTGTTCCTGCTCTCACTGATAAACTGTTTCTATTCCAATTATATCTGCATTTTCATCCAGAACAAACGCATAAACTGCTTTTGCTTTTGCAAAAACATTAAACCTGAGACAGATTTGTTGTAAGTAATGATTAACAAAAATTAAATTTAAGAATGCATTTCAAAGTTTTAAACAAAGATCTCATCTGATCTGTCTCATTGTGTGCGTCATGGATGCCTCTCAGCTGATACCACGCAAAATGTTAACATCAGTATCTGTAAAATTGATTTAGTTACAGTCATTTTTGCGTCTGCTAAGGTTGATCAGCAGCCAAAGTCAATCAGCTGTAAATATACCTCAAATAATTACTTTAGGAGTTTCGATAAACCACATATTGCTAACATGACAAAGAAGCTATCTAAATCTGTTGGTATTGTGTGCAGAATTAGAAAATATTGGATGTAAAATGTTGTCATTTACTTGTAATGCCACATACATCACATTATTTTAAAAGCTGGTTAAATGCACATAAAACAAATCTAGACCCAATAATTAAACTTTAAAAAGAGCTATTAGAATAATACAAAAAGCTGCATATAATAAACACCCAGGTCTCTCAAATTTACAGATATTGTTTATTTAAAATCAGTGAAAATCACTTTTCTTGTTGCAAACAACAGCCTTCATAGTTCCACTCTTTTCTTTTTATTAAGGACAATATATGGATAGCAGGTAATATTTACACGGCTGAAGTTTACATTTTAGTGAACAGAAATGTAGATTTAACGATGTAGATAAGTTATCGTAGTAAAAGACTACAAGGGGAAATAATTGCCTCCCACCATCAAAGGAAATATTGTTTTTGTGTGCGTTTGTTTGCAGCATTAGCCAGTTAACCAGTGGACAGATTTTATTTGAGCTATTAAAACCAATCAGCCATTTTTACACCTATTGAGCTACAATTTGCTGAGTTCGTAGCTGAGAATCATACCCAACACATGACCTGATCTAAAAACTTTACCTCTAACCATTAGAAATTTGCATTTCTTCAAGGAACGCTAGGCCTTTAATTTCACCAGCTGAAATCAGGCATGGAAGATGTAACACTTTCCCTTTAAACCCTACTTTAATTTGCAAAACAAACAATAAAAGCACATACTTCGGTGTGCTTCATGCTTCCTTGTAAGCGAACATCGTAACCATCACCGATGTTAATTATAGTGAAATATTACGTCTACTACAAGCGTTTCTGCAGGAGCTCTGAGAGCAGATTTATGCACATGGAATTTTCTCTGTTTTATTGAATTTAGATGTGTGTGTAATTAGTTTAGGATTTAACAGGCAGCGGCTCTTTATCCAGTCAGGGACTCGCACAGGGATGAGAGCCGGTTTAAGCTGCAGAAGAAAATGGCGTCAGCTACATTTACTGGTACCAAGCCTGATTTATTGATATCCTGGGTCGGTTGTTTCGGAGCTGGCGGGGGCACTGAAGGCCAGCGTAGACTGGAGCAGGTGGAAGGAGGTCGTGCACACCTGTCTGAACCTGAAGTAATTTACCTACCCCGCCTGCAAATGACTCATCAACAAGTCCGGTCTCTCTGCTCAGCAGTTAATTCAGCATCTACCTTTTTATTGTGTTCATCTATCACAAACCCCTGCTCTGTTTTCTCTCCCTGAAACCTTGATTATTGCCCACTGCCATGAAAGACAAGGCCATCATTTAATGCCCCGATGCGTGCACCCGAGTTGTCTGTTTGTTGGCAGTCTTCTGGACCACTGAACAGATTTTATAAATCAATGAATTTGTTTTTTTTTTTTTTTTTTACATATTCAATTAAAAAGAATAATAACAGTGACAATATAAACAAAAAACAACTGAAAAAGAACTAGGATGAAGCCACAGCTCATAAAGCTCGTCCAAATTAAAAAAATCACACAAGATGAAAACAACAAATAAATTTCAGTCAGCAATTTTACTGATCCTAAAGACTTTGCAATCTTCACATATGAAATACTTTACATTATAACCCCTAATTAACTTAGATTTTAAATATTTTTAAAAACTAAATTCTAATTTCTTCCTTTCCAACACACAGGCGGTGCCAAAGATTTCCGGTGTGTTTTCAGCTCAAGTCTGTTCCATAATTTGAAACGCGCCTTCATGGCGCTGCTGAACAACTTTTAAATATAAATAACTCTTTAAAGTTATTGTATTATTATTGTGTTTACATGAGAAACTCTGCAAATGTTTATAGTGACAAATTAACAAAAAAAAACAAAAACACATTTACATGGATTCGGCTGTGCTCATTGAGTCTGCTGTAGTTTCCACGCCAGGCAGGGTTGCCAGATAATAAACAGGAAATGACAAACTATAATGCTGTTGCTTTATGTGAACGAGATGTGCTTTCTCAGAGGAGGTAGGCTGTAAGATTAGTTGTGATTGGTGAAGATGTGCACAGAATAAGAGGGGGGTTTGACCCTAAAACTATCTTATTAAAATGGCAATTATCATATCTGGCAACACCGATGTTAGGCTTTCAACAAAGCGTGCACGTAAACAGTTACACCAATTTAATGGTGCGGTTGGGACGCTGCTACATGTTGAAAAGCAGCGAGCAGCACAAACAGCGCTCTGCCACCCGCTGTTACTGTCGATCTGCTCGTGCACGTGCAGAACAGCTACTGACCGCGGCCGTCTGCGGTGCGCACGTGGCATTTCACACGTTGCTTCTTCTTCCTTTGAAGTGCAAACAGGAGGGTCGGGAAATCTCCACTCTGAGACCCGGGTTCAAAAACGGCAGCAGCAACGCAGAACTGCAACAGAAAAGTTAGTTTCACTGAAAAACTGCTTCATATAAACGTTTACTGTTACTTTTAACGTGCTTCACAAAATGTAGCATTGAAAGGACATGTTATTTACTGAAGTTGATCAAAGCTGTCCTGCTTTATTTATTATCAGATCTCTTTTCAGAGAGTCACACACCTGCAAAAAATAACATGTCTCTGTTTCTGCCACAGATATGTTGGTTTTATAATCATTATTTCCAGATTCTAAATAAAACAGGCTGACAGATGTGTTTGAAAGCAGTGGGTTTTTTGTGTTCACGGTGAACGTACAGGAGTGAAGCGCAGCCTGCTGAGTGCTCTTTTGCCTCCTGCCAGTGAGCAGAATATCTCTGACAAGGTGACTGGCTGCACAGAGAAGAATTTCAATCAAACCTCTCGAGCCCGGCTCCGAGTGCTTGTCCAGATGATAAAGGACGAAGTGGCAGGCTCCTCGTGGAAGAGTTGCACGCTGCCAGTGTTGCCACCTTTAGTCATTTATTTTGTATTTTTTTTAAAAGGTTTTTCTCTGGCCAACACTGACGGTGCTCAGAATGTTGAAGGAAACTGAACAGCAGTATGAACGTGAGTTTATTTTAGCCTAATTGAAGGAGCAGATGCAAAGGCACTGAAGCACCTTTATTACTATTCAGCTGTTATTCTTCCGGTTGCGTTGTGATTTTCTATTCGTGCCTCTTCCTGAAGCTAAAGTAATACCCATACAGAAGATAAAACAAAACATGCAGCTCGAAAGGGAAAGTGAAGTAAAACAGTAAAATAATATTTTCTCCAAACATCACCAGGTTGATGAATTTTTTTCTCTTTGTCACTGAAAATCTCCAAAAAAATATCCTCTAAAATATGAGGGATTTCTACAAATACAACCCAGCTAAAAGGTTTAACAGTATCTCTCCTTTGATGGCAAATTTTCTTTTTTTCTGCTCACCGCGAAACATTGAAGTTATTTTTGATCTCTAAAAGATCTTTCTTTAAAATAACTGCAACCAAAGTATTCTTTCAGAAAAAACAAGACTCTGGCTTAACGTTAGATCTGCTGTTAAATCCTTCGTTCATCACTTTGTACAAGACATTATCAAACTTGGTGTCGGCCATATTGGAGAGATGGAAAGAAACAAGCATTTTTAAGATGCTTGTTTTTCTTCTTGTGTTCACAGTTTGGAGCATTTGCTCCAAGTCTTCTTTCCTGGCATAGTTTCTACACCATTTGGGTCATTTTCTGTGTTTCCGCGTGGATGAGAGCGTTTCTAGAAACGAGAAAAAAAAGGCCGGTCTTGGATAGACAGTGTTCCCGTGTGGATGAGGTCTAAACTGAGTCTGAGTGGTCGTTTGTCTCTACGATGGACTGGTGACAGTCAGTTTCCTTAATGCTTTCAGAACAAACAGTATTTCTTTCTCTTGTGCCGACAGAACAGAAGCTAATGAGCCTCGGTTATCAGCACGGCCAGCTGCATCGGGCCAGTTCGGTTCATGAATGACTTCTTTGAAAACCGTCTCAGCATGGACCTCAGATCAATTTCCCAGGAGCCACTTCAACTTTCCCCCTCGTTCCCGACTTCCCTCACACGACACGGTGGTCAGGCCCGGTCGACAAGCGCATCCTGACGAGCACTGCGTCACGAGCAGCTCCGCAACCACGATGCACCATGAATAATGATTGTGGCAGGAATCGATGATGCTAACTCATGTGAGCAGCAGAACAGCCAGCTGCTGACAATCGTCTGGTCTGATTTTTCTGTTTTTTTTTGTTTTTGCTCCGGCTCTTGAACGTATTCTTGTGGGAATGCAGCAGACAGTGAAAGCTGTTGGCTGCGGCGACGCTTTAAAAGGCCAATGTGCTCCCCCGTCCTCTCCATAAAGAGTCCTCGGAGTGATTACAAATGTACTGACGAGCACTAAAATATTTGAAGAAATCTATGTGGCAGATTCTGATCTCAACTTTATCGTCCGCTGCTTGCAGCATTCTTCTCCCTCTCAACTCTGGCTGTCAAAGTTATTACAGCGGCGGGCTCTTTTCCCTCTGCTCTGCACAGATAACAAGCAGCTGCACTTGTCTTCAACCAAAGCAATGCTTATCGTCCTTAAACACACTGCCCCTGAGAAACTAATTATTGAGCCGGCTTTCTGTCGCAAAACTAATAACCTAAAGAGGGTGAGGAATTTTAACCCGAACTCCCCTCTTGTTTGGTTTTACTTCTGATTCAGTGAGTTAGAAACAAATTAAAGGCCTAGCGTTCCTTGAAGGAGTGCATATCGCCCGCCGCCTTTTGTGTTGGAGTTTCAAACTAGCTTGTGTTAAGAAATGACAGAGTTGTGGCCGTCGGATTATCTTTTTGAGTCAACCCAACTCAAGATGGCCACCTCAGCTGACTGATCTAAATAAAACACAAAAATTGGACTAAAACTTGGTGAGTTAGTAGCTGGAAGTCATCCCCAACATAGACTCAGATCATGCAAGATCTTTGTTTAAAACCTGGGCAGAGGCGAAATGCTTTCCTTCTAATGCTACTTCCTCTTATGTCTGTAAATATGTATAATTTCTTATACATTTGATTTCAGCTAAAGTGGGTTTAAAAGGAGATGTGAGTTCAGTTCTAGATGGAAGGCAACATAAAATACCTTCATCCAATGCCTAACCCGTTCTCCATGCGCTCTCGTGTTTGTTTGTTTTATTCGCCTGCCTCAAATTGTTTTCCATCTTTCTGCATTATTTGCAAACACAAATATCACCACATCAGCAGTCCAGTCGCATAAATCCTCCCTGCTGGTCAAAGATGATGGACTTTTTATCAAACAGGTTGCCTTGCTTCAGGTTTTCTGCGTTGGGGAGGCTTACTGAAATCTGATGGATTATTGATGTTGCCGAGGTGGGGCGGTAATTTCCAGGGGTGCGGTGGTCCCTGTGTTCGGCTGCCCATCATGAATGATTAATGCGTAAACATTATTCATAATTTTCCCTCATAAATTTAGCTGCTCGTTAACTGTGCCAGCCCAACACAGGTTGGGATCGAGCAAAGAGGAGTTTCAGGCTGAGGCTGATGTGTCTTCAAAACCTCGGTCCAGATTTCTCCAACTCTTTTGTTGTTTTTGGCACAGCGGTGTGATGTTGTTGACATGTTCAGGCCAACGTTTGGACTAATTACCTCCAAATTATCCTGTTGAGATCTTACAGACACCTTTTTAATTTTAGTAGAAATGGAAAATTTAGAAAATATCCACCAATTTATGAAGAAAAACCAAACTACTTTTAATCAAAGCCTCTTCACACTGGATGATAAACCCATTACGATGTTAAAAATCAGAAAGAACATAGATAATTTTTGGGTGAGGCCTTTTGGAGCTTCATAAGAACATAGTGGGTTCCCCATTACACGTGATAGCACGCACAAAACTTCCACGGTAAGGTCGTGATGATTTATTATCGTGGTGGCAGCGTACTGGGGTCCTGGATGGAGCATTGGGGAACATGGTGGCACCACTTGGTTGTTGAAAATGTGAAGTAGGAGTGGCCTTGTTGGCCTCACGCCTTGGCTACAACCCACAACCCACACCCACACCACGCTGTCAGCAGTCCAAGTTAACAGCTGCAATGACCAATACTGCTCTCTGTGAACCCTGCCATGCTCCGTTGCCCTTCAATCACCTTTTAGATACAAACCCAGAACGGTAGGTACGGTTGAGACGCACAGAAAACCCCTCATCCACTGTTCACTCAGCAGATAGCAGCAGATAAAGTCATGGAAACAAAGTAGCACAGGATCATGCTAGGACGGCATGATCTTTCAACATGTAGCAACATCCTGAAGTGGTGCCAGGATAGGGAATGGGCCACAGTGCGTTCGTAGGCTTCAGTGGAAGGATTGTTGCAGGAAAGCACTGTTGATGTTTAGATAGTGGTAAGGGTGCAGGAGAGGGTCTCAGGGATGCAGAAAATAGAAGGGTAAAGCCAGTTTGGTGAGTACTAACTGCATGATTGAAGGAACTTTCCAAATTTGCTGTGATCCAGCCATGTTCTAATAGGTCATGGAGAGCATAGCAAGGGGTCTTCGTCCAGTGAGTGTGATCTTAAAGCCAGTAAGTGTTGCAGACGAGTTAGAGTCTCAGTTGCAGTTTCATTGAGATAACCAGCAAGCCGTTTCGAGTCCTGAATTTGTGAAAATCGCAGCTTTTTTCTGAGTGCCTCGCATGTAAAACTGTACTCTTGGCTGCACACATTATTTTGTTCCCCACCTCCACCTCCAACATCGTACCCAGTGTTTTCTGTCATCGAGAGCTCCTGTGCAGATATAAAAAACTACATCTGCAGTGCTCCTGAAACAATCTGGAGACGCCCACGACAAAAACAAGAAGGGTTTGAGACACTCGCAGCGAAACTGTGATTAATCTGAGAGAATTTTGAACTTGTTCGAGCCTCTACGACTCAAGCGACGAAACTGAGAACACCCGCAAACGTTACGAGACACTCTGGAGACTCCTTCACGATGGCCGTTCACCAACTAATCGCCAACATTTGCAGCCCACTGAGATACGACCTCGACGGCTCAATCACACCTCGGGCTGGCTTTGTTCATAAGACACTGTTTCTGTCCTGCTTAAATCTTCATTCACTTTGTGTCTCTTCTGCTGGGTGTTTCTCTGACCTCCTATCTTTCACCCATAAGGTTACTCATTACAAGTCTTAATTTCCCATGATGCAACATTTTATATAAGAGGGAGGTCCTGAAAACAGCTCTGTGCATTTTATTGCGGAGAGTTGGAGTTATGCTAAAGATATGCAGATTGTTTAAAATTCCTGTAATGAATGCACACATCATTAGGCCACCATTCACTGGATGACACGAAGACAGCTTGTGTTTCTCTTGGCTGTGAATAAATGCAGCTTTAGATCTATGCAGCACTTAAGCCTGATAGCCTATAAATAATCTGGTTTGAGCCCCGAACTGGATGGGATGATGGATGGCGGAGGAAGCTGTATTTTCCAATGAAGGAAATGATATAAAAGCTACAAAATACATCCCACTCTCTGACGTATTTTTAGTAGGTTGCATTCTTTGACAGGAAGGTCAGTTTTTTCAAAAAACCTTCAGCAGATGTCAGGGTGTTCCCCTTCCTGCTGTTTTGATTATTCGCTCTCTTTCAAAACAAACTGTTTTCAGATCAGCCGGCAGAGCCAAACACATCATTACCTGGAGATGCTGTAAAATGAACCTCTTCTGCAGCTCATTTGAAGTTGTCAAAGTTTCTCCTAAACAACACTGATTGACTTTTAACTGACTTTGCGCAGGGCTTGTTATCAGCGAGGATATGCTGACTTCAGCTCGAGTCCCTCGTGTAGCAGCTCAGCCCCTCTCCGCTCGCGCATTAGCACTTAAAAGCACATCTGTCGGTTTCCAGAGCAATTACTGCCACAGATACGATGATTTTACACCAAGATTTTACCAAACACGGACAGAAAATGAGGCTGGAATTTGGAAGAACTAATGATAGAAATGAATATGAGAGGGGGGAAAAAACGGCCTTGGAGGAAAATCTATCAGCGAAAATGAGTTTTAAGGGCTGTTTTCTTTTACCGCTTACTTTGTTTGTTCTGACCCACATTTTGTGGTGGTTTGCCTCGAAGGACTTGGCTCTGTTTTCAGTGCTGCTGCTCTCCGTCTGGCCATTTCAAACAAAAAAGGCGTTTACTGTAAACAAGGCCATATGCTGATCTGAGCCGCCTTTGTCTCCATTTGTCACAAACTCACAAAAAAAAAAACATTTCAGCTCAGTTGTTAAAGACAACTGAAGGCCTAACATTCCTTAAACGAATGCATATCGCTCATCGTCCTTCATGACAGGATTTTAGACTAAATTAAAAGAGAAACGACAGTTATAGACATTTTGATCAAACCTCTTTTGTGCAATTTCATGTGACTCTTATGGTATGTGCTGTGAATCACTCTCAGCTACCACCACACCAAATTTCAGCTCAATATCTGTAAAACTGGCTTGGTTATAGCCATTTCTGTGTTTTCTGAGGTCAGTTGGCTGTGGTTGCCATCTTGAATTGGGTTGACTCCAAAAGTTAGTCAGTTGTAGATGTGCATTCAATAATTACTTTCTTAAAGTTTCATTAAATTCTGTTGGGTGATTCTCGAGGTATTTTGCTAACAGACAGTTTTGAGCACAAATCTTCTGCATTCAGTTAGCGCTCAGAGGTTGAAGTTGGACGTCAACTTCAGCTACAAACGCATCAAATGACACTTTCAGCTCCTGTTTCTGCCACCATCGTGAGAAGCAACATGAACCTGAATCCCCCAAACTCCAGGACAGACTGATCAAACTCCAGCACTTTATCGTTTCCTGTTTTAATTGGGACAAACTCGTTAGTTATCTGAAAATGCAATGTCATGTTTGCCGTCATAGGAAAAAATTTAGATGAGTTCTTTCACTCATGCAGAACAGTTAGGAACCTGAAGAGATGAGGTCTGTGTTTACTTCTCAGTAAAGTAAAAACGGACCTTTGTGTAAAAAAAAAAGGTCCGAACTGAACCTGGAGCGTTGCTGGGAAACTTGGCAGGACGGCCGGCTTTGCCTTATAATTTCAACCGAACCCCATCGGTCTTCAGGCCACAGAGGAGACAGCTGCCAGTTCCAGCTGCTACGCCTCCCCGGCGTGATGGATGAGCCTCCGTCAGTCAGTCGCCTCGTTAGAGGCCTCGGCTTCATCGCTCCACAAGGAGGAGAGAGCCTTACAGCCGCAGAGGCCGGAGTGTTTCTCTCTACTGTTAGCAAAATATCTCATGAACCACTGATCTGATTGTAATGACTCAGTTTAACATCGACAATGGACTCACCCCAATTTAAGATGGCCACCAACTGACCTGAGAGTCATCCACAACACGTACTCCAAGGCCTAACAGATCGAGCAACGTGTCAAATGAGATCGCACACGATGTTATTTTCGAGAAACGCCTTCATTTAAAACCTGGCATGAAAGGCGGCGGGCGATATGCATTCTTTTAAGGACTTCCAGTCCCTTTATACCTGCATGTCACCCCTGTGATGGGGTTTGAGAGACTAAAAATAAAGTAAATCCTAAATCCAACAGTGAGACAAAAAAGCTTTTAGAGACTAACTTTGACACTTGAAATGATAATAAAGTTTACTTCGGATTCGGCAGGTTAATGTATATTCTGTCCTCACAAACAAATAAGTCTGAAATAGGATACATCAGGGATAATCAAGTGGTGGCCCGGGGGCCACATCAGGCCTGCAGGTGACCTCAGTCCGGCCCACAGATGAGTTCATTACAAAAACAAAAAAACAAATAGATAATGAATCACACAAAAAAACAATGATCGCAACGTTGAAAAATATGGTGATCCTGTTATACAGATGATCTCTGACAGCTCAGATAGCCCGCCAATGAGTTCACAAAATTAAAACTAAATTTTAAATCATAAATTGTAATTGCCAGATGTCTGGCCCCTGAGCTGAGCAGTAACTGTAAAAAATGTTCTACTATTAATAGTTTTAGTTAATTAAAGACCCAGCGTTCCTGGAAGGAATGCATATTGCCCACCCCCTTCCATCCCAGAGTTTAGAAGATCAAGCTGTAGCTGTTCTGGTCAAATTTAAATGAACTTTATGTTGTTTATGGTTGTTTTCTGTAAGTTTCATTGAAATCCATCCTCTGCTACATGAGATATTTTCCTAACAGACAAACAGAGACGAGCAGTTAAACCATCGCCTGCCATTCATGGCGGCGGTTGATGATAACTGAAGTTTCTGTAAGTTTCAGTCTTCTTCTTCAGGCAGCTTTCTGCTCGCCACCCACCTCATCGAGCAGGACTGCTTTATTCTGACTTCTCCAACAACAGTCTGAGCCTTTCAGTTTGTTGCCGTTTCGCTGCTTTGCCTCGATGATTGCTCCATTATGTTACATCACAGCTGTTCTGCTTTCTGTTCCGATGGCAAAGAATGTGATTTTTGTGTCCGTCAGTAATTCGACGCCCACGTACGCCAGGAAACGGAGCACAGGTTGACAAGTCCTCGAATATTAATGAACACCACGATCTGCCTGCAACTCTGTTTACATCCACAAACCGACTTTGTTGTTTTAAAGTCTCTGCATTTTGTTTTTCTTCTTGTGTGTCTTTGTGCGAGCAAAGAAAAGGTGATTGAAAACACCTGCCAAACTGTTTACTTAGTCTGAACTTTTATTTCCGAGCGGAGGTGGAGGACATTCTGGTCGGTTGATCAGGTGGATCTGTTCTCAGAGAGTCAAACGTTTATATTTAGGAAACTTTGTGTTCAGATACAGTTCAAATTGGAACAAAATAAATGGAAAAGCAACATTTTCCTAAATTACAGTGGACTATACTAAGAAACAGGAGCTAAAAGCTAACATCAGCAAAACAGTAACTAACAGATAAATCAATAAATGATCCGAACGGTAGCTAAAAATTCAAATGAGCGGGACAGCAGTCTAGCTAAAAGCTTAAATTACCAAAAAAATAGCTAAAAATCAAATTTAGCAGAAGAGTAGCCTAGCTAAAAGCTGAATATAGCAAAAGCAGTAGCTAAAAGCTAACACAAGCAAAACAGTAGCTAAAAGATAAACCAGACAGGCAACAGTTAAAAGCTAAAACCAGTAAATCAGTAGTTAAAAGCTAAAATGCTCAGAATTGTAGCTAAAAGTTCAAATGAGCAGAACAGCAGCCTAGCTAAAAGCTTAAATTACTTAAACAGTAGCTAAAACCCAAAATTAGCAGAAGAGTAGCCTAGCTAAAAGCTAACATTAGCAAAACAGTAGCTAAACGATAAACCAGACAAACAACAGTTAAAAGCTAAATTCAGCGAAAGAGTCTCTAAAAGCTAAAATGATCAGAACAGTCGCTAAAAGCTTAAATTAGCGAAACAGCTAAAAGCTCAAATGAGCAGAACAGTACTGCTAATGAGCTCAAATTATCAAAACAAATGCTAAACACTGAAACCAGTCGAACAGTAGCTGAAATGAGCAAACTAGCACCATAAAACTAAAATGAGCAGAACAGTAGCTAAAAGCTAACAGTAGCTAAAAGTTTTCAAGGATGTGAAGGTTTCTCTGTTGATCTCAATGAAAAAAAAAAAATAAAGGTTAATATTTCAAAAAGCATAAAAGTCAAAAGAGATAAAAGTCATAGCTGTGACACCGAATGAGCTGAACATTTTGATACATGAATGGTTAAAGCAGCTGAAATAGTCCAAAAAACATAAAGAAGGAACTTTAAACATGATATTTATTTTGTGAAGGCTGAGTCAGCGTTCTCCAGACAAATATCATCATCCTTACCGTGCTCCAGCTGACAAATTCATTTGTTTTAGTTCCAATTTGTCTCAAAAACTGATTTCCTGGACAACTTTTAACGGTTCAGCTCCTCCTAATAATCCCAACCTGATGTCTGAGCTTTTTGTTTTTCTGATTAAAACAAAAACAGGAAGAATAGGAAAACACTTGTTTCCTGTCCAGCTCTTATCAAACCGAGCAACAAACAGCTGCAGTTTGACGCGTCTTTGTTCCGTTCTCCGTTTTTCTCCGAGGGAATCACAAAGTGCTGCTTAAGGCAGCGTTTTTCAAACTAATGTCTTCTGCAGCGACGCGTCAAAAATCACAAATTTGTACCAGAAAACGGCTGAAAAAATCAGGACAAACGGCGCACAAGATTCAGATAAAGAAAACAATGGGACGATAAAACGAAACGAAATGACAACTTAATGAGGCGGAATGACAATAAAATAAAAATATGTGGACAAAAGAATAAATTAGACCCAAAGAAAGGAAGCAGCTGTGAGGGATGTGTGACCATCTGTACGTCTCCTCGTGGAGGAAGTCTGGGCAACATCTGGAGGAAGAGGCGCTTCTTCACGTATCAAACAAAAAAACATCCAGGAAGGATCATTGTTCCCTGTGCAAAAGTCTTAAACCACCCCCTAATTTACTGCCTGTTTTTTTTTTTTTTTTTTTTACATTTTTGCCTTCATTCGTGTGTCTATTTCATGAAAAACTTCACAAATTTTAATGAAGTTTTCAGAAAGCATTCGTTTAACGTACCTTTACAACTGACCAGCCTTCGGGGAGAACCCAATTCAAGATGTCCACCGCAGCCAAGCCACTGTGTAAACATAAACAGGCCTATAAGTCAGTGAGTTTTACAGCAATTGAGCTACAATTTGGAGCGGAAGTAGCTGAGAGTCATCCCCAACACTTACTCTGAGCACTGCACATTGTGCAAGATCTTAGATGGCTTCAGCCCTGTTTGTCTGTTAGCGAAATATCACCGAAACATCAATCCACCGTTGAATGGATTGGTTTGAAACGTTCAGAAAGTGATCGAAGGATGAACATCTACAGAGTCAACCCAATTCAAGATGGCCACCGCAGCTAATCAACATTAGCCAACACAGAAACGGCTGTAACCCAGACAATTTTACAGATATTGAGGTAAAATATGACGTTGTAGTAGCTGAGAGTCATCCTTAAACACACTAACAGATCATTAGGGATCTGTGAGTTTATGCATATTGTCATTTACAAGGTTTGACCAAAGCCATAACTTCCCCTCGTCTCAACGTAAGATGATCCTGGTTTGGAGGCAGTGGATGGTGCTATGTGTTTGCTGCCTCTCGTTTTACAGTTTGTGCAAAACTCAGATGGCTACGAGGCGAGTGAGCATCAGAGGCGACCCGAACGGCTCAGCTCTGATTGTTCGGGAACAGCCGCTCGATGAACTTCAGTCAGTTTGAGACGAAGGGCAAAAAAACAACAAACCCGGGCCGTGTGCCGCACTTCACGGGCTGTGTTTGGCTGTTGTGGAGGATCAAAGCGTTCACCAGTGCGCTCCCTTCCCTTCCAGTGAGACTTCAGCGCTGCACAACTCTCAGCTCAGCTAAGGGATTAGGCCAGCCTTGAATTTAAAGGGCTGAGGAGGGGAGGAGGGGGTGAAGTTTTGCCTACAGGGGGTGGCATGTTTCTATTTATGGCATGAGCTGCATAAACTGAAGCTTTGTGTCTCGCAGGCATTCACTGAAGAAAAAAAACCCACTGCAGTACAATTATGCATTGACACAAAATGAGCTTCGATGCAGGTATTTTTCTTCCCCTGCATGTCTGCTTTATTCATTTAAAACCACTCAAAAATGAATAATAATCACCTCAAAGTCTGCAGGTCAAGGTGACTCAAAGTCATTTTTTTAGCTCAATGACAAAAACCTACAACCCCAGTTCTGACAAAGTTGGGATGCTGTGTAACATATAAATAAACACAGAATGCAAGGATATTCAAATCTTATAAACCTACATTTTATTCACAATGGAATGTAGAAATGGTACCATTTTTAATGTGTTATTGTTAGGCAACACATCGAAAAAAAGTTGCTCCAGGGGCAACACAAGGCTGTAAAAGTAAGTGGTACAAATAAGAAACAACTGGAGGAACATTTTATAACTAACTGGGTTAATTAGCAACAGGTCAGTAAGAAGACCGGGTATTAAAGAGCATTTTAGAGGCTGAATCTTTCAGAAGTAAAGCTGGGCAGAGGTTCAGCAGTCTGTCAAAAACTGCATCTAAAATAGTGGAACAGTTTCAGAACGATGTTCCTCAACGGAACGTTGGGAAGGCTTTGAATATCCCATCATCTACAGTTCATTAATTAAAACATTTCAAGAATCTGTAGAAAGCTCTGAGGTCAAAGGTCAAGGCTGGATGTTGGTGATCAGGTTCTGGTTCTGTTCTGCTCATTGTCTGTAAACACAGCTCACCGTGCCGTCCACAAATGCTGCTTAAAGCTCTATCAGGTAGAGAAGAAGCCAGATGTGAACAGATGTGTCTCCTCTGGACCAAAGAGGAGAACTGTTCTGAGGTCAGCCTGCCTCTCTGATGGTATGGGGGTGCATTAGTGACTCTGGGATGGGCAGCTCACACATCTGGAAAGGCTCCATCAATGTAGAAAGATAAACACAGGTTAATACTTGATATATTTTTCAGGGAAGGCCTTGCATATTTTAGAAATATAATAATAACCACAGATTGCATCCATTACAGCAGCATGGCTTCGTAGTAGAAGAGTCCAGGGGCTGAACTGGTCTGCCTGCAGTCCTGACATGTCACTAACAGAAAACATTCGACACATCAGGAAATGAAAAATCCAGTAAAGAAGAATCAAGACTGTTGAACAGCTAAAACCGGAATGGGACAACATTCCCTCCAAAACCTCCAGCAGCTGCCCTCCTCAGGTCCTTGATGTTTTGCAAATCATTGCATTCTCCAAAAAACTTTTTCAGAATCGGGGTTGCTGTATAAAATAGCAATATGTTTCCTTTTTATCCCCATTGAGGTCTAAGACTTTATGAGTTGGAACCATGTTGAGTTCCAGTCTTTAGCCTGTCATCTGGTGTGAAAAGCAGGTGTCTCTGAGCTCTTCGAGACTTGAGGTCTGGTGTCACATCCACCAATTAAAGCAGATCTAAGCGCAGGTTGACCAATTAATCACCAGCTGTGGACAAAGAGGTGAAGTGTGAGGGGGTGAGCGGCGTGAGAGGGTGAGAGGGAGACGGAGACATCTGATCTGAGCAGGTCTGACAGAAATGGCATGCTGCCCGTTTTCTGATAACAGTCAAAACTCTGCTTATTTATTCAAACAAACAATAATTCTTAGTGCCCCTTCTTCATGAAATGTTTTTTTCCAAACCTTAAAAATAATCTTATGTGTCGTGTGTTATCACAAATTGTCTCACTCAGAGTTTGTGTGGTGAGTATTGTGACGATTGGATACAGATGTTTGGGATGGGTACAGGAATTATGTCATTATGTGATCGCCGCATGTTTTAGGCGCCGCTTAACTGCATTTTGTTAACAGCCTCGGCAGAAAAGAAGCACAGGAAGATGCTATCTGAACGCTCTGCACCAAACAAAGCATGTCTGCTTCAGAGAAACTCTCAGAAGCTTGAAGTCCTGCTTGTTTAATCAGATCCCCTGTGAGGGAAAAGCTCCGCGGTGCCGCTGATTGTGGACATCTGCAGGATGTATGGCAAGCAGTTTTGTTATGTAATCTATTCTGTGGCAAGCCATTCGAACATTTATTCAATACCTCTGATATAAAGCACCTAGCTAGGTGAATGTTTCTCATTTTATTTTACATTTTATATTCTTACCTCCGCCGAGGAGGTTCTGTTTTTGGTAGCGTCTGTTTGTCTGTGCACAAGATTATTTTAAAAAGTTATGAACGGATTTTCATAAAATTTTCAGGAAACAAGGAACAAAGGATTAAATGTTGGTGGTGATCCGGTCAAATATTAAGGTCAAAGGTCAAGGTCACAGGTGACTCCTTTGTTAAAGCTTGTTCCATGCTCCAGCAGGCGACCCCTTTGTTACCTTTGAAAAGGAGGTCATGTTTTCGGTTGTGTTTGTTTGTTTGTTAGCAAGATAACATCAGAATGAACAGATTTGGATGAAATTTTCAGAAAATGTTGGAATTGTCCCCAAAAAAAAGCAATTTATTAAATTTTTAATGTGATCCAGGCTATTTGTTATTGACCTATTTTATATTTCCCTTCATTTTTGTGTTGTTTCTTAGTTTGCATCAAGTTGTGGTCAATTTAATTAAATTAATTAAAACAAACACTCCCTGGTTGTTGTGTAATTTAATTTAATTTATGTAGTAATTTTGGGTGGGTTACTGTTTACAGTTCAGATTGGATTAAAAAGGCAGTAAAAATGACTTCTTTTGAACCTTTTTTCTGTACATGAGCTCCTCTCCACACATGAGGGTAGTTTGTTTGTTTGTCTCTGCTTCTGGGAGAATTATTAAAGAAAAACAAAAAATAAATAAGATTTGGTGTTTGTTTCTCTGTCTTGTTGTACCGAACCGAACCGAGACATAGGCAAACCGTTTCAGCTACTACCAGATCAAATTTTAGCTCAGTCTTTGTCAGTTTTAGCCTTTTTTTGTGTTTCTTAAAGGTCTTTAATCAGGCAGACTTCAAAAGTTGGATGCTGCAGTCACCAAATAGTTAAAATTTTAAACCAAGATCTTGTAAAGTCTGTTAGTGCTCAGAAAATGTGTTGGGGATCAGTCTCAGCTACTACCACACCAAACTTTACCTCAGTATCTGTAAATATTACTGAGTTATAGCCATTTTTGTGTTCTTTAGTGTCAGCTGGCTGTGGCAGCCATCTTAAATTAGTGATTACTTACTGACAGGTTCATTGAAATCTGTCCAGTTCCTAATGAGATATTTTGCTAACAGACAAAGACACACACACAGAGACACAGGCAAAAACACTATCACCTTACAATATATCATAATAAAAATGATGATATATTAGGTCTATTTAGCTCATAATCTACTTGAGTAGAAAGAAAGAAGCCAAGTCTTTAGCTGAAATTTGAAAACAGCTGAAAAAAATCTGGATCACCTTTGTGCTTCGACGACTCTCGGATCCAATTTGCAGCGTTTCTGCGTTTCTTTCAGAAACAGACAGGACTGCGTGGGCTGTTTTATTCAAACCAACTGATTAACCCCTTAAATCACAGCCGGATTTGAAATTAATCAGCATCATTAACGGCGTAATTACAATCATTTAGAGGTAAATCACAGAGGGGATAAGTCTGGGTGAATGAACGAAAATATTAATAAATTTCCTGGAAATAATTTGACATTATGTTGCTTTTTCCTGGTAGTAATGCTGTCAGTCTTTCTTCCTTTCAGCCTGTTTCTGTCCCCGAATGTATTGCTGCTGTCTGAAACCATTATAGTTTAGGTGAAGTGGACAAAGACACAGACGCGTGTCCTCAAGTCTAAATCAACAACAGCTAATTAGCCGAATCAATAAGAAAATGCCTAACCAGCTCATTACGGCTTTAATAATGCACAGTGAAAGAGTTAAATATTAATAAGCATTTTATTAAGTGCTTATTTATTGAAAGGAGGAGAGGAGGGTTCATGTATTTTTAAACAGGGAAGTCTTCACATGAATGCAGGAGAGGAAGAAATGCCCTTTTCTCATTTATTAGAGGCATTTATTTCCTCCTGGTCGTTATAGGACACTCAACACGACACATGACGAACAGCTACAGGGGAAAAAAGAAAAAAACGATGAAATAAAATGTGTTTTTTTTTTCTGCAGCTGCTGGTTGGAGGGTGCTGTGTTGCCTCTGATTTCTCAAGAACACAAGTCAGCAATTCGTTTTCTCAAACAAGCGGGAACACTTGAATATAAATGCAGTTTCTACTGAGCAAAAACACACAAAAAAAACAGTTGTCAGAGCGGAGCCTGTAGTCCTTTTGCTCCTCTGACATCTCATTAGTGTTCGCTTCAGAAGTATCCACGATAGAAAATGCTCATGATTCACGGCTCGTACTCTGAGCGCTTACAGATCACACAGGAACCTGAGATATCACGTGAATCTGAGCGTTTTCTGAGGTTTTTAAACCCGAGTCAGCATTCACGCTGCGTATAGTTTTTGTTGCAATCAAACTACTTTTGCAAACTTTGTACCATTTTAACCATCAAAACGTTCAGCTTGATCAGAACTATTGTGTTGTGATCTTCAGTGTTTGTAACTTTTATATGTTTTGAAATATTTAACTTTATTTGCAAATATTTCCCCCATAGAAATACATTGGAAGCTTTCAAAAACATCCTCTGTAATCTACCATTTTTGTCTTCTTGAGCTACTTTTAGCTTTTAGTTACTGTCTTGATGATTTTAGCTTTTTGCTGCAATTCTGCAAATTTTAGCTTTCAGCTACAGCTTTGTCTTCTTTATCCTTTAGCTACAGTTTTGCTACATTTAGTTTGTAGGTATGGTTTTGTTAATTTTAGTTTTTAGTTAACAAAACCTTGATGATTTTAGCTTTTAGCTGCAGTTTTGCTACATTCATCATTTAGCTAACATATGAAGACACAATAGAGGAAGTTTGCTGATTTTAAAGAGAACAAAGTTTTAAAGGAACTGAAAAGGTTTCAATGGATTTCTATTGGTAAAATGCTAATAAATAAAGTTAAATATTTTCAAAAGTATAAAAGTTATGAAAACAAAAAATAAGAGTGCACATCTTCTGAGTGAGCAGTAATGGAAAAATAAAAGAAAAAACAAGAAAACAGTGGTTTGAATAATGAATCGGTATTCACAAGAATAATGGGTACATTTGTGATTAAAACTCTGCAGTTGTTTCCTGTGTGCCGGTTGCTGACGCACACACTGCTACAGGAAATAAACTGAAACCAGATATTTAAAATGCACACTTTAAAAGTGCTGTAATTAGCATTATTTATTACGAAGCTCCTCTAATACCTTCGAGTGGCATCGGTGGAGCGTACACCCACCTCCACTCAGACCGAGGATCACTGGAAACCTAATAAACTCCTGGAAACGCAGCCAGAACCGCCGATGTATTCTCCGACTGCGCTGTGCTATTAGTCAATATTAGTCAAATTAGCGGACGAAACTGTTAAAGTTGCATTTGAATAATTGAATGAAACAACTTCTGTTTGTGTGGAAATCAATGTTGTTCGGTGCTCAGCTGTGTGTGATGGAACTGGCCACTCCCGAGAAAGCTAAACTGGAAACGTAATGAGAAACACTTCATCATTTAACGCGGCCGGCCTGCCATGCGGCGTAATCTACTGACCACATTGCTCTCCGTGTAGGAATAATCACACCTGCCTCCCCGTTTGTGTGCGACCGGGCGGCGTGATTTGTACGGTTTTGTTGTGAAATGAATGTTTTCAGTGATATGATGTGGAGGAGATTCAACCCACTGAGCGATCTGCTGCAGCAGGCAGAAATGGTTACGGTGTCAAAATTTATGGTGAAGTGGAGGCAATCTTTGAAGAAGACAGATTTACCATGACGGGGCGAGGATGAAGGATGCTGGGGGAGAAGGCTACATGTTAAAATTTAGGGCCTGAAGGAATGCATATCACCCGCTGCCTTTCATGCCAGAGTTTTAGACCAGTGGTCTCCAATCCTGGTCCTCTTTGGGCCACCATCCTGCAGGTTTTACTTGTTTCTCTGCTCCAACACACCTGATGTGAATCAATGAGTGATTAACATAAAGACGTAATTTAACCACTGAATCAGGTGGCTTATTGCATGTAGGTGGTCCCTACATGCAATAAGCATGTAGGGAAGTGTTTAAAGGCCAGCTGCACTCAGAACCTGATCTATGCGTTTCATAAAGTGATCCTCCCTTCCCTCAGCTCCCATCATGGACCCCCTCAGGTCCTCGGGTTCTCCTGGAGCGCCGTCGGGCCTCTGGTGGTGATGCTGCTGCAGGATCGGGAAACAAGCAGAAAGCGGTCCAGGAGACCCTTCTGATAAAAAACCTGGTGACAGCAGCTTTATTCACAGGAGGACAAGCTTTTGTTTTGTCAGCAGAAAAAGAGTTAGTGTGGTGTTTAAAATGAGCGATCCTATCTGTGCGGACTGGTGAATGTTTGTGTAGTTTAAGATTGAAAACGTTGCAATAAATGGCAGTAATGTCGGGATTCCAGGCAGAAAGTTCTCTATATCCTGCGTTCACCAGGTGGAGCGGCCATGGCAGCTTCAAAGACCTGTTTCTCTCTGCCTCAGTGGTCACACCTGCTACTCATTACCTTCAGTCACACATTTGCCTAAAAGGCTGAGCTCAAACACCTCTTGTTGTTAAACCGTTGAAGAAACTGTGGTGATTGTGGCCTCGAAGAGCGGGATTTCACTGGACTGCAGCTGCCGGGGGATAGTTGGTGATTCCAAATAGAAAATAAATGTATTTTCAGTTGTGGTCTCACTGGATTGTAAGTGTTTGCGACCAAGCCACCAGCTTTTGTGTGGCTATTTTTTTTTATAAACCACAGCTTAAATTCATGTGCACTGCTTACAAAACTGTATTCTTGGCCGTGCACATTATTATGCGTACCCGCCTTGGCAACTGCCCCCCATGTTTATGAGTAATTCTCCTGGAGTTGAAATGAAGATGGAACAGATAAGTACCAGTTTTCCTTAATAATTATTAGTTATCATCAGTACAGTTTTTAAACCCGGACATGAGAGCTGCCATGCAGGTGTCAAAACACAGATCCTCGCAAATGTTTCAGGACATTTTGGAGACTCCCTCGTGGATGCTGTTCGCCTACCGTCACAGCTCAAGCTTTGGATAATTATTACCTGTGTTCTCCTCGTAGACCTCCTTAATGTGACCACTTCTTGGAAGAGCCTCCCTCGCTGAACTCTGAGGACCAATATCGAACTAATTACCTCCAACCTGAAGAGCATTTCAGCCTAAACGCTCACCTGCCTGCTCACTCTCCTCCTCCTCCTCACACCTGATACCTCACCTCCTACTTGAAAAGGAAAAGCAAACAAAAATGAGACGAAACGATCAAGTAAATCTTCAAGAATTACAGCATAACATTCTGCACCAACCATTAACCAGCTTTCTCTTCTAACTGAGCGAACTGAAAACAACCCACCAGCGTGTTAGAATAAAGCTTTTCACTAAACTCTTCCCTGTGTTCACTTTGAGTCCTGTTAAATGAATTATACTCCAAAACATGACAGTTCAGGTGCTCCACCTAAACAGATGTGAGGATTTCTCTCGCATCAGGAATCCCGGCTCTCTTCTTCACCTCCTTCCTAATCCTCCCATCCTGATTCCAGTGGTTTGAACACAAAGGACGGCAGTCATTCACACCCGACGGATACAGGTTGACCTTTTAGGCTGCCTGCTGCTTTCACGCCGACACAGAGTTAAAAAAAAAAGAAAAACAGAGTCAGAGGAAGAGGAGTGGAGCCGTCTGTCGTGCAGAGATATCTCTGCAGTGCCTTAAATCACTATGGCAGCCTTTGATGCAGCTGTAAAGATTAAATTAGGTGTGAGGTTAAATCCATCCATTCGTTTGTCAACACGAGGACACAGGTTAGCTTTAAATAACCATTTAGAACAAAGGAGGTTATGAAAATATATGTTTTACTCAGCTTTTAAAACAGATATCTGCTCTTTCAGATAATTAAGCTTTAAATATTTTTTTTCTTTTAGGTCCTTTTAGCCTTTATTAGTGTTTAGATATTTTTAGCTTGTAGTTAGTATTTTGCTACTTTGAACTAGCATTTTGTTAATTTTAGCTTATAGCTAGCATTTTGCTACTTTTAGCAAGTGTTTTGCAACTTTTACTTTTACTCTTGGCTTTTATGTAGCATTTTGCTAATTTTAGCTTTTAATTAGTGTTTGTTACTGTTAGCTTTTAGTTAGCGTTTTGCTACTTGTGGCTAGTGTTTTGCTTGTTTTAGATTTACCTACTCGGTTTTAGCTTGGATAAAAACGTACAGTTAAATATAAAAAACAAGAAACCAGCATTGTAAATGCTGACTGACCTTTCTCACTTTTTAAAATCACTGTAATCAGAAATCCTCCGAACTCTGATATCCAAGATTTTCCGTCTTAAATCAATATTTTCAACAGGTCCTGATCGCTACACCATCCATGGCAGCTGAAAGCTCTTTAAAGTGTTTTGCTCTTCATCTCATTCTTTTTCTCGTCTCATGAATATAAAATGCAGAGTCCCTGCGATGCACCCGGCTGCAGCCGCTGCAGAAAGTCTGACGCATCCATGAGAATAATCCGCAGTTCTGAACTCCAGGGTTTTTGCCTCACGCTCCCCCCAAACTCTGACCGGCAAAGGTGGGCCGAGAAGAATGAAAGCCGTCATTATGAGCTCGCGGGTCGCGTGCGACTCACAGCGTGAGTCATTATGTGCTGCAGAGATTTTGAACAACAAAAACTTGTGGCTTTTGTGAAAAAGGTTAACTTATTTGTGTGCTGCTCACTTTCCCCCGATGACCTGATAGTGCATCAATAATGCTTTTGTGGTGAACTTACAACCAAGGTTAGATTTGCTTCTGATGCTCATCAGCTTTAAATGTTTGTGGTTTTAGCAACGGCTATTGGGTATTTACTCAATCTGCTCCTTCAGAATGATGCACTTGAAGAATAAAACTTCCATTTCTTGAAGGAATGCATATCGCCTGCCGCCTTGCAGGCCACGAAGCTCCTGCACGACCTGTTAGCACTGTTGTGAATGACTCTCAGCTACTACCACACCATGTTTTAGCTCAATATCTGTGAATTGAATGAGTTAAAGCCGTTTGTTTGTTTCCTAAGTTTGATCAGCTGTGGCGGCCATCTTAATTCAGGCTGACTCCAGAAGGTAATCAGGTTAGATGTACATCTAATTTTTTGTTTGAGCACTTTTTTGGTTAAAAAGGCATCAAAGCTGTCATGGTCAATGGAGAGCAGGAGGAACCCTGAGTGCAGACTCATTTAAAGAAAAAAGCGAAAAATTTATTCTTAAATAAAGAAACAAAAACAAAAGGCTGACATGGCAGCAAAAATCCAAAACAAAACACAAAAGCAAGGTGAGTTGAGGCAGGGAACAAGGCAACCAGAGAAAATAGACATATCAGGGACAATGAACCAGCAGGAACGTGGATAAAGTGACCAGGTTTTAAAGCTGAGGATGATTATGGGAATTGGAGGTGAGTGATTACAATAGCGGACAAGTGGAGATGGGCGTGGCAATTACCAAGAGCTGACAGGATAAATGGAGAATGATGACAAATTGGCAACAAACAGGAAAACAAAACAACAAAGATAGTAAACCAAACCCAAAAGAAACCAGAAACAAAACACTGAATACAAAAAGAAACACTACCAAAACAAAACCTGACATAAGCATTACATAAACTGAAATAAAATGTTACCAACATCCTCTCACTTGTACCCGAAGCAACACCACAACTATGAGTTTTTTAAAGGTTATTGAACTGCTCCCTCCTGAAAGGCTCGGCTCAAACATGCAGGGCGTTGGTGCCTCGGAGCCTCTGGTAGAAAACTGGGTGCAGGTTGACAGAAAAACAGGCTTCAGCTCTGTGTAAAACAAATGAATTCTGCCCCGGTAAATGTCATGTGCGTGAGCTCAGTGAGGCCGAGCTGGCTGAGAGGGACTCTGTGTTTCTGTGCGTTATGGGCTTTGTGGCAAGAAAAGGCTATTTATCATAAACCAACAGCACTGTTTCCTCCTTGTGTTCTTGTGCCTCGAGCAGCAACCGAGATTACAAATACAACGGCAGCGCTCTCAAACGCATTCACGTACGGCTTCACTCATTGCATCCGCACACACCTGCACACATGTGCACACCACCCAAAGGGTTTGGACGTGGAGTGTTGCTGCAATGGGTTACCCTTGGTCTGCACAGTCAGAGTCGCTGGTGGCCAAAGGGAACTGCCAACCTGACATATAAAAACAAATTATACAAATGAAGCAAATACTGTTCCCATCGCAGTATAAATATAAAATGTGTTCTCTTCTGTGCTCTAATTAATTTAAGTTCTTGCTGTCTGGCCTGCAGGGAGAAGCAGGTTTAGTCTGTTGCACCGTTAGAAAGGCTGAGATCAATAAAAGATTTATCGTCGACAAGATTTTTTAAGCTTTATACATTTGCTCGCTTCCTCTAAATTAACCCATCTTCACTAATACTACTAATCAGATAAATACATTTCTGAAGAAGTTTAATCATTATTGTTAAAATTTTTGTGTGTATTTCTGGCGTCTTCATTGAAATAATTTAAGGGGAAAGCTCTTTTTTTAATGGGGCATTGTGAAGTAGATACAAACAATTCAGTTCAGTTTATTTATATAACATTAATTCAGCAAAAGTCAAATCAGGGCACTGTACAAGTTCTATTAAGTCCACATTCAAATCCAGCAAGTCAATTAACTCTTATATTACAATAAATTCACATATAATACATTTTGAAATGCCAAGTGATAAAAGTTATCTATAGAGGCCAGCAGACCATGTTGTAATCGTTCATCACAGCCCCGTATTTAGAGCAGCATGGAGGCATCTGTGGAAAGGAACGAGTCCCTTTTATCAGGAAAAAAACCTCCAACAGAACCAGAACCAGACTCAGGACGAGCGGCCATCTGCCTCAGTCAGCTGGGGTTACAGAGGACAGGAAAGAGACACAAATATATGCAAAATGACTGGTTCAGGTGTAGTTTCTATGGGAAGAAAAACAGGTTAATGGCAGCAATAATTGCAAATACAAACATGGAGATAGAAAGAGTAAAAACAGCAGCAGAGTGAGGAGATGTGGTCAGTTTGTCCTCCAGCAGTCTATGGGATAGCTCAGGAAACTCAAGCCAGCCCTAACTATAGGATTTATCAGAAAGGAAAGTCTTAATAGTAGACAGGGTGTCAGCCTCACGGACAGGAACTGGAAGATGGTTCCACAAGAGAGGAGCCTGAGAACTGAAAACTGCTTCCTGTTCTACTTTCAGAAACTCTAGGAACCAAAAATAAACCTGCAGTCTGAGAGCGAAGAGCTCTGTTTGGAAAATATGGAACAATAAGATCTTTAATATAAGATGGAGCTTGGTTGGTGGGAGTTTTGCATGTTAAAAATTAGGATTTTAATTTATATTCTGAATTTAGAGAAGCTAAAACTGGAGAAATCTGATCTCAGCAACATTTTGGATCAACTGAAAACTTTTTAGATCCTGGTAATAAAAGGTTACAATAGCAAAGAAGTGATATAAATACAGCTGTGCTTTGTTTGAGAAGATTAGAAAGGATTAGTGATCAAGCAGCACCATGAAGACCAAGGAATGCACTGGACAGTTCAGAGATAAAGTTGTTGAGAAGTTTAAAACAAGGTTTGGTTGTAAAATAATACTTTAAAAAACAGTTCTAGAGGGATGAATATTTTTCAAGGCATCTTTTCTGCAGGAGTATCTGTCTTCAACCTCCCCAATCTAAATATTTACTTGATAACATTCCCAAAAGTCAGCTTCATTAATTAATCTTTATTGCTGGCTTATCTTATCTTGCGCTGAGTCTCGAATAATAAACAAAGCACAAAAAATGTTGATCCCTGCTGTATTTTTTTGAGGAAAAAAAAATGGTTCCGTTCACTAGAAAGGCTGTGAACCAGAATCCAGGGTTTGATACGATTATTGCTGCATTGACTTATTAAGAAACGATGCCTGAGTGAGTCACAGGTCAGAGGTGAAAGCATGTAAGTGAACGTGATGATTGGAAGCCTTCCTGACAGATCAGATGACGTGGCGTCCTCAGGCCTCAGTGTGTCAGTGGTCCTCACATGTGGACAGATCATATGACTGGATGTTTGACATATTTTATCAGATTATGGAGGACGAAGGACATTCATGAACAATGCAGACTGTATTCAGTGGGAAGTTAAATACAAATACCCTCAATGTTTTTAATTTTTTGTCTCAAGGTAGATGTGATGACAGTATTTGCTGTATTTTGGAAAGTTACATGTAAATGATTGGATTTTTCAATGAAATGATCTAATTTGATTGTTGGATGAAGCTGAGCTCAAAATTAATGTAGAAATATTTACTGACATCTTAAATAAATACCCTTAAAAGAGACCCTGAGTAAAATGATGGCTTATCAGAATAATGTTGGCACTGGAAATATGATTTACATCTTCGTTCCAACTCTCATGAAATGTGGATTATGATGAAATTAACAAGATTTTGGATATAAGTGTAAAGTGGGCTTCTGCTGTCGGTAGGCCGAGCAGGTTGGAGGAGAGCCGCTGCTCCTCCTCATTGAAAAGAGTCATCTGAGGTGGTTTGGACGTCTGATTTGGATGCTTCCTGGGCATCTCCACCCAACTGGGAGGAGACCACGGGGCAGAATTTACTGAAGGGATTATCCTCTCTGGCCTGGGAACTGCCTTAAGATTTTAATTTATCTGAACAGATTCGTTGAGGTGAAAATTATTGAGCTGAACTTGTGTGAGACAAACACGGCGTTCCCTGCCTCAGTCTGCAGGTCTGTTCCTGATTTAATCCCAGAGCTCGGGATAATTAAAAACAACAAGACTCAAGCAGCTCTTTTATGAGCAATTGCTGTTTTTAACATGAAGGATCAAGTTTTCTGAAGGTTCGTCAGTAATTTCAACCATCTTCTATGTAAGCAGCTGGATTGGTTCACATGAGAAAACTACAGTATTTTCTCCAGAACAACAGCACTTGTTGCACCTACGAAGCAGACCCTGAAATGGAAATCTGGGATGAAAGACATGGAAAAGAGATGCTGTCTGTCTGACATGGCTATAGAATTCACTCCACAAAGTATCCTTCGAGTCAACCGTTCCCTCGCTGAGCCTTGTTTCAGGGGTTGCTGCAGGGCCTTGTATGCCCTCAGTCTTTTTATTTAGCTTTGTATTTCCCTTAATTTCTTCAGCTTTCTCCCTCCCCCCTCTGTCTTGCTTACTTTGGTGCCAGAGCTGCTTGTTGTCGTACACCAGCAGAGTCAAATCACCTCCATCCTTTCTTCTTTCTTGATTTTTCCTATTGCCTGGCTGTGGAAATCAATACTGCACCTTCTGCAAGCTTCACCTCTTTAATTTAACATCCAGTCATGGTTTATTCCTGTGCAGGTGATGCTAACATATTTTGTTATCGCCTTCTCTTTGCCTCCCCTCTGTACGCCTCGTTGTCCCCATCTTTTCTCTGCAGGTGCAGCCGGCTAAAGTGAAAGTAAGCTTATGTAAACCTGCTTGATGTAAAGCCCACAGGACCCATTTTCAGTGATTGATTGGTGATGCCACCAAGACATTGCCTAAACCCTGGACTACGGCCTTGTTTCAGGTTACACAACTCTTATCTTGCATGACTGGTGGCATGCATGCATAGTGAGGCATGTGGCAGCTAACATCACCACCGTTTTGTAATCTGACTTTAGACGAATGAGTTCATTTGTGACGTCTCCTATGGACCTGGAAATAAACTCACCTTTTAGATTCATTTAACCTGTCTTTTTTCTCTCTCAGCGCCTCTATCAGTCATTTTTATAATCTGATATCTTCTCTCTTCTGATAACAATGAGCCACATATTAGTTTTCTGTGCTTTCTTGAAACATAGTTTTTCATTCCCTCTCTTCTTTATTCCTTGTTTGTTTGTGTGCAATGAACTGAACCGCTGGCTGCATAAACAAACCCTCTTTAATTCCCATTGAATGTACAATACGCTCTTAATTTGAAGCCATGAGTTCAGCTTTGTCTGGTTGTAATTACAGCCGCAAACAATGCAACAAATACCGGAGTGGAGGACATCTCAGAAAGTACAACTTTATCAATAATGTGAAAATTAAAGCCTTTAAGCAAAACTGAAAACAAATCTTCTTGATGATTAGCCAACCAGAAAAGTTGTTTTTCTGCTACTTCTGCTACAGTACTGGAAGCTGCACCCATAATCAGTCCTACAGCAGCCCTTCCAGGATAAAAATGGAAAATAAAGCACTTTCTGTTCGAACTAAACCCTTCAGGTTATAACTGGATTTTGGACTTCCTGTCAGAAAGTCAGTAGACTGTGCATGTCAACAGTAAGATGCTCTATTAAAACTAAGGACAGGAGTACCTCAGGGATGTGTTCCCGGTCCTTTGACAGATGGCTGCAGCACCAGATTCAGAGCAGAGATGGAACAGTTAGTGAATTAGTGTGGAGACAGTAATATATCACTTAATGTCAACAAAAATAAAGAACTGATTGTGAAACATCTGGTCAGTCTTTGAAGCATCACTAAACATCTCTTTTAGAGTCTCAGTATCAACACACGTGACCAAAAAGCACTGCAGATTATTTTAATTTGGATATAAATTTGAGCTTCAAGAAATAAGAAGGTTATCAACCAGATGTGAGAAGCAAAATATTCCATTTTTTAAGAGGTGAACTACACCCTGAACAGTTTGCCATCCATCACAGTGCTGACTCAGTGAGTCTATTGTTGTTTTATTTTTCTCTACACTTTCAGAGCTGTACTTTTACACTTTTCAAAACAGCTTGAAAAACTGTGCGCCAAAAAAATGAAACAAATCCACTAAGAGAAAGCTGGATGAGTCATATATTTCATTCTTATTTGTTTGTTTGTTTGACTTTTGTTTTTTATTGGACAAACAAGCACACACACACACACTTAAAGAGGATGACACTGTGTTGGGTTCGAAGAGTTGTTTGGGATTCCCTAACAGCAGTTGAACAGCGCTCTTTGTCACTCCTGATGTGAGCAGGAAAAACCTACTGCAAGTTTCCCATCTGTTCAACTCCAGAGTTATGGCAGTGATCCATCACTCTGTCTCACACACACACAAACACACACACACACACACACACACACACACACACACACCTCATTCACAAAGTTGCAACCATTGTCAGCCCCCAAAAGCCCGAGAACATTAACATCAACAGAATCCAATCTGTTCTGCTCTTGATTGGATTCTGCTGATGGGCTTTCCACTCATTTCCTGTCCGGTCTTTGTGGCTGATCATCTTCAGCAGCTGCTTCTTAAAAAAAACAAGCAAAGAGAACATATGAAGAACAAAAGAAGGAAGTTCGAACATCCATCTGCTGGAAATTAACCAGGTGAGTTTGTCGCCTTACAGATTTTATTGTTGACAAAAAATAAGCAGTAAGAAAATATGTTTTTACCAGAAAAACTGTATTTCCTGTAGAAATTCTGCGTGAAATCTGAGCGATGAAAATATGCTGAAGAAGCTGAAACTGAGTTGTTAAAGCTAAAGGTAAGTGAACACTAGCTAAAAGCTAAAAGTAGTAAAATCCAAGCTAAAAGCTGCATAAGGTATGGTAAAAGTAGCTAAAGGACAGATAAAAGTATCAAAAGGTTAGGAAAAGGTTAAAGTAACAAAAAATTACATAACAGCTAAATAAACAAAAGATAAAAGACCAGCAAAGGCTAAAACATCTAAAGGTTAGCTAGAAGCTAAACGTAGCAAAAGACTGGTTAAAGGCTAAAAGTATCTAGAGGTTAGCTAAAAAAACTAAAAGTAGCATAAAGCTGGCTAAAAGGAGCAAAAGACTAGCTCTGAAGCTAACAGTAGCAAAAGCCTAACTACAAGCTAAAAACAACAATAGGGTAGCTGAAAGCTAGAATAACAAGAGGGTAAAAGTATCTAACGGTTAGCTAGATGCTAAAAAAGAAAAAGACTAGCTAAAAGCTAAAAGCAGGGAAAGACTAGCTAAAGGCTAAAAGTATCTAAAGGTTAGCTAGAAGCTAAAAGTAGCAAAAGACTGGTTAAAAGCTAAAACTAACAGTAGACTAGCTAAAGGCTAAAAGTATCTAGAGGTTAGCTATAAAACTAAAAGTAGCATAAAGCTAGGACAAAAGAATCAAAAGCCTAACTGCAAACGAGAAATCTCAATGTGTTTCTATGGGGAAAATATTTGTAAATAAAGTTAAACATTGTAAAAAAGTATAAACGTTACAGGCTATAAACATTATGACAAATAAGACAACGAGAACTGATCCCAGTTCTGTTTTAGTTTGATTAAATGTTCACATGTAGAGAAAAAAATGTTTTAATTACAGCGTCAAACTGTTGCTCAAGCTCACATTAAGTCATGTACATATCTTATTATGCTGCATGTTAAATAGAAAGTTCTATTAAACAAAGATTATTTTTATTTTTACAACTAAATGCTTGTTTTCAGTCATTTTAGTGACATATATGAATGCATTTAAAGAGACTTTAGACTATTTCCTGACAGTGAAACCACTTCATGAATAAAGTTAGCTTGTCTTCTTGGGAAATATATTTCCTTCATGCTGTTCAGTCACAGCAGACCTGTAAAATCTATCCTGACAACTGCAAAACCACTCAGCACAAATACAGATTCAATTTTCCCCTTAAGTCCAGAAAGTGTCACGTCTAGAGAAAAGCCGGACTTCTTAAGAGCTTTTCTTAAAAAAAAAGAAAAAAAAGAAGAAGAAGAGCTTTTTTTTATTTTCAGATTTAGTAGCTACTTCGTTGTGATGATACCACTTTTCTTGGCTATAACCGCCTCAAAGCGTGAAAGAGTTTTGCTTCTTCAAGGCGTTCAGCAGAGTTTTGTTTTGGAATAAATGAAAGTTAATCTTAGATTTCTGGCAGCAGATAAACACCGTCACACACACAGCAGGGAGCGGCAGTGTAACAGATTAACCCTAATATCACTTCTCTCCTTGATGCAGGAGCACCTCTGCGTCTATGAGTGGAAATCCAGATGCAAAAATACAAAATATGAGTATATTTAGATGTATTTTTGATTCTGTTTATGTATATTTTATTTGCAGCAGTGTCAGTTTGGTTTATTGGTTATACAGCAACCTGTACTTTTGGCATTTATTTTATTGACAAAATATCAGAGAGCTATCAGTGTGTGTTTTGAACAGAACCAGATCATAATAATCCTTCTTTTCTGTCTTAGTAGTTAAATAAAATACAAAACGGAGCTCTTAGTTATGACGATAACATTGGTCTTCCAATCAAAATTAGCAAAAGGAAACAGTTTTACTTATTTAAACATCTGTTCTTGTTTTTTTGTATCTGTAAAAATACCCCAAATCCTGTTTTTCCTCCGCCTGATGCATCAGCTCTGTTCCTTCTTCACTGTGTCACTCTTTTGGATTTATGAACTTCAGATTTGTCAAAGCAAACCTGAATTCTTCCTCCATCCTGTTTATTCCTGCGGTTTGTTCGTCCTGTTCCTCCTGCCAGCAGCGCTAAGTTTGCAGGTTTTGAAAAAGACAGAACTGCTGAACAAACTGAAGCAAAGTCAAATCCCAGCTCTGTTTTCAGCTGTATTTCCCCCCCTCTCCTCACACATAATTACTCATTTTCAGCAGGTTCAAACACCTGGAGGAAGAGCAAAGCTGAAAATCAGCAGAACATGAGCTGAGCACAGCTCCACAGCCTCCTGCAGTTTCTGACGTAACAGTTTCACCTCAGTGACACCGAGCGGCTCCGTTCTCTGCATTTACAGTCCTGCTCACCATTATTGGCACCCATGAAGTTTAAGTACATATAATGGAATATTTACTGAAGGAAATTCATCAAGTGAAACAACATTTTATTGCTGATAGCTTGTGCTTGATGCAAAACAGCAAATGACCAAAAACATTTAAAAAGATAAACATTATGAGGAAAACAAAGAAAAACATAATTTTTACCATGCCAATGGTATTGGCACCCTTTGCTGCAAATCAATATGAAAACCCAATTTGGCTCACCTGTTGCAAATCACACATGAAGATCACTTGTGATGGACTGCCTCCACACATATGACATGAATTAACCAATGAATGATCATGAAGATATTCACTCAGCTATGCAAATCATGAAGGGGTGCCAATAATGGTGAGCAGGACTGTATGTCTGCTTTTTTTAAACAAAGTTTAGTTTATGCAGACATAAACTCCAAAAAAGGGTTTGATCTTATTGCATATCTGTTGGGAAATGTGAAGCAATACCACCTGAAAAAATCAACAGTTTGACCATCTTTGCCATTTGTGATGGAAGTTTATTTTCTATTTCACCCTGCAAAACTACAGAAAGTGTTTAATTTATGCCTTGTAGTTTAGGGTAAACAAATGAAATCTGCTCATACCTTGTGCAGATGTGACCAGATGCTAACTGCCACAGGTGTTTGTTTACCTGCAGAAACAATGACAACAATGACAACATCCACAGAAGAGCTGTTTAGGATGGAGACGTCCAACAGTTTCGATGTATTGCTACGTATTTATGCTCAGATCTGTTGGGTAAAGTACACAGGTTAAAAAAGTTTGTTTACACTGAGTGCGTACCTGCGTTTCAGAGTTTCACATCAACTACTGGAGTGAAGTCTTTCAAATGGCACCATTTGATGCAGTTGAGGAAAAACATTTTCATGGTTCTTCAAAGCAAGAAGAAGAAATACGGAAATGAAAACTCATGAAATTTTGACTTGCTTTAATGAGATGGCTTTGCATGACAAGTTAAATTATAAAAACTAAATACAGACGTGTTCAAAACCATTCTTAACTAATCCCCAATTACTCCTTTTAACTAAAACTCAAACAGTAAATGGATTTTACCTGAAACATAAACTGCAGATGGTTAACAAGCTTCAGAAACGGTTTTCTTTTTAATGCTGAGTCTGCAGTTGTTTTCCTGTTTTTAGTTTTTTTTTGCTACTTTTAGTTTTCATCTATTGCTCTGCTGCCTTTAGCTTTTAGCTAACTTTTTGGTACTTTTAGATTGTAGCAACCAATCTGCTGCCTTTACGTATCTTTTTGCCACTTTTAGCGAGCAGCTAGGTTTTTCTTCTTTTGGTTAGTGTTTTGCCATCTTAGTTGGATTTAGCTATTTTAGGATTTTAGTAAGTGTTTTGCTCCTTTTAGCTTTTAACTAGCCTTTTGCTTCTTTGAACTACAATGCAACCTTTTGCTACCTTTAGCTCCAAGCTAATGTTTTGCTTTTTTTCAGCTTTAATGACTCAGTTTCAGCTTTTTCAGCAGATCTTAGTATTTTCACTGAAAGTTTCTCTGGTTTGTGTTTTAATTTTTTTTTTTGAATATTTGTGGAAACTTGGTGGTTTATGTGCAGAAGTTTGTGAGTTTAGAAAGAAAAGCAGCTGCTGTTCTTGTGTAACTCACAGGCGGCCATCATGATCCAGAGTGAAGTTGGTTTACTGTGAAATAAAAGGCAAACCTTCAGCTGCTTGGTGTGTTTTTAATTGACCTTAAAGGCATGAAGGACACAGATGAAGACGGATCCTCTTCTTTTATTTGTGTTCTTTTCTCTCTGACTGTAAACTGGAAGTTTTGGGTTCCTGGCCCCCCTCCCCTGCGCGTTAAGGCGCATGTGTGTTTGGTTGCTGTGATGCGAGTTGAGCCGCATCCAGACGCACTGGCCGCCGCTGGCTGATGCCTCCCCCCACCCCACCCCTCCTCCTCCTCATCCTCACCCTCCTCGTCCTCCCCATCGCTCCTCATCTTGGTGCTGTTGTTGTGCGCAAAAAGCTCCCGCGCCGGACGGACGGACGGAACCAGCGGAGCGGCACTGCGGAGGGAAATGAAAGAACAAGAAAGCAGACATGGATGTTTAACCGGCTTTTGATTTTTTATTTTTTTTTAATTCTTCAAATCTTTTTTTTTTTTTTAATTATTTTTTAAACCCTCCCCTATGATGTTGGTCTTGCCCCGGGGGTTGTAATTAAAAACCTGCTCGATGTTTCTCACCAGTTTCTAACCGGAACAAAATGAGGATTTCTGCTCTCGGCTGGATTCTGTGGATGTTCTCGGGCTTTTGGGGTCTGACTATGGGAGCTTTCCCGAGCAGCGTTCAGATCGGTGAGTGTGTCACGTCTGAATCCTGACAATCCGTGTGTGGACGTCCTGCAGCCGACATGTAACACCTCAAAGTCCCGTCGAACCGCGCAGTCGGGCTGTGGTGCTGCCTGTGCGCCTTTCTGCGTCTGCGGGCTACAGCGTGGATCCCAAAGCACTCCGCCACTGCAGCAGATCAGAGCAGCAAAGTGTGTGTGTGTGTGTGTGTGTGTGTGCAGGCTGCCTGTGCATTGACTGCTTTTAACACTGCTGGAGACCTCCGGGTCCTGGTGCTGCCGTGAGCCGTCCCAAAGGGCGCCTTTTCCTTCATGAAACCGTCTCCATGTTGTCGTTTCAGAACTTCACGGCTTTTCTCGTGGGAGGAAACGCAGGGGACAGGTTTATGGTTTTCATTTCAGTATCAGGCAGGTGGTTGATTGGAAGGCGGGGAATGGAAAGAGAGGCGAACTGTGACCTCCAGTTGCAGATCCAGGGGCGCATCCAGAAAGTTTTAGACAGGGGGCTTGGATGGGAGGCCACCACGGTTTGTGTTTAAATCTAGAACTCCGATTGGAACCTGGAAGTTGAAGCAGAATTGAACTAGCAACCCCTTAGGCTGGACCAAGTGCCCCCACCTTCTCTCACTGTTGGGACCGGAAGCCAGCAGGACTCGGTTTATAGAAGCTGCCATGTTGTATTTTTGGAACCAGAGTCTGAGCAGTAGGGATGCAGGGATTTAAGTCCCGCCCACTCCCTCACACACAATCATGGTGTCACATGACCTTTCTTTTAAGCATAAAATGACCAATTACAGCAAAACAAATTAGAAAAATTGAACATGCACCACAGGGTAAGATCTATGTGAATCAACACAAGCAGCAGGACATGGACTTGTTCTGAAACCATCCTGTGGGGACGCTCTATCTGCTCTGGCTTCAGCTTCCTGGTTGCCGTATTGTGTCCAGTGTTTCCCTGTGGGCTGGTTCCAGCACAAGTTTTAGGTCCCGTCCGATCCATATAAACTAAGAGGACAGTGCTGTTTGTAAAATAAAAACAAACGAAAACCCAAGCAATTTATTTTCAGGTGTTGACTCTTGTTGGTTTACGCTGTCTGCTCAAATATTTATTTTTCTAACAGATTTGACTGTAATTCATTGTTTCATGCTGAAAACAAAGGTCACGTGACACTATGACTGTTTGTTGGGGGATCAGGCGGGACTGAAAAAGTTTCTGGTTCCAAACATATGGCATGGCAGCATCTATTAACCGGGTCCTTCTGGACACTAAACACACTAAGAACTGCTGGGTTATTTTGATAACTCAGTTGCTGTGTTGGGCCATCGGTTGGGTTGGTTTGGCCAAATATCGGGTCAAAATCTTTGACTCAGTGGTCAAGTTGGAGATTAGCCGTGTCATTCCTCAAAGTCCAACATTTTAAGACAAAAATTTGACCAAGCTGGACCTGATTGGACCTCTGCTTTAAGTTAAGAGAATGAAAATAACATTTAAAAAATGTTCAACATGGTTGGATTTGTTAATAACTTTAGTCTGCACTAGACAGTGAGTTTGGGTTCTTAAATAGCACTAATTAGTGCTAGCTAGCTAACGCTAATAGCAGTTAGCACCAACTAGCTAGGCCCAGCTGAAGTCGTGATGATCTAATAAGTGTATTAGTAGCTGTAATTCAACAAATTACTCATTTTAACCCAATTTATGGGTAGAAAACAGTATCAAATTTGCTCAGTAAGGCTGGGTTACAAATTGGGTTGATTTTAACCCATCAGTTTTTAGTGTTACTTTAAATAATCTATGGGAGCCGTTTATAATCTTGGAGTTTCACACCAAAACCAAAAGCTGTAACAGAAATTCAGCAGCGTTATTATGTTGCTGTTTATTTGAAAAATACTGCAATATGGGAATTATGGAATTACCCTTCTGATCCAATTAAAATTTATTTAAATATATGTGTATATATGTAACCTCCTGAAATCTTGCATTATCAGAAACAGGTTGGCTTTCTGCAGCATATCTTATTCTCTTCAGTTTATACCTGTTGTCCTCGTTCGGGGTAATTGTTTCGAAGCAGTGTTTGTGTTTTATGTTTATGAGGTTGTTTTAGTCTTAAATAGCTATGGATAATTAAAAATGCACACCAAACCAAAGCTTGGGACTCTGGAGGATAAGTCTGCCTGGTCTTGAGGGGGCCAGCAAATTAATAAGGGTGGCCGTTGGCCCCCACGTCCCCCCTTTGTTGGTCCGCCTGTGTTTCTCACCACAGATAAAACCGTTTCCTTATTTAATTATCTCACACTTTAACATTTTACAGATATACCCTTAACTGTACCCCTGGATTGCTCCATCAGTGAGTCTGATGATAAATGATTCTCCTTGTCCTTTCATATCAGCGTGATACTCAAATCCCCAGGCCAAACCCTGAGAGGTCAAAGTTCAGGATTTGTTACAGAACGTCTTCTCCATACGAGCTCTACGGGGAATGAAACCTGCAGAAATGCTTCGCCATCATGTTAAGCATTTATGTAACCAATCGTTGCTGATTTAAGCAAAGTGCTGCACAGACTCTCAGCTGCTTCTAACACAGTCTCCAGATATTTGTTTAAACTCATAATCGTTGCTTATTATCATTTGATTAAACAAAACCCCTGCCAGATATGGAAAATGCTGTTTATGCAGTCCCTGTGTCATCATTCTTGCGTCTCAGGCCTGTCCGACCTGCGGGACAGGAAAAATAAGAGTAAATGCCACTGTTTCGTCTTCCAGAGGACTAACATTTTTGTTTCTGAGCAGCGGCGCTCCATCAGCCTTCAGGGCAAACAAGTCCCCAATCATCACATGTTTGTTTAAAATGCTGAAAAAAATGCTTATTAGCAGCGGGAAACTTGCAGCGTGCGACACAGAAACAAACACACACAGCTGAGCTTCACACAGATGACAGGTACCCATGGTGGGGAGTCAGCTTGTCCCATCATGCATTGCACACTGCAAAAAGGATACCTGGGGATGTTTTTGATGCGAGGTTTGTTCAGTACATCCAGATAAAGCAAAACAAGATCTGTGTGTGAATAATTTAAGTCTTTGTTCGGATTCTATGTGCTTCCAGCAAACTGAGATTTAATCTTTTTGTTAACAAATCAGCTTTTAATTTGAAGTAGAATAATTGTACTTGGAGACATCTTCACAAACAAACTGATTTCGGTTTGATTTTTAGAAACTGTGCAGCATTTTTTTTAAGGTTTAGAGCCCTGGCAGTGTGATCCGTTCATATGTGCTAAATATAATTTATGCAGACGAAGTGAAAGCCCAACTATGAGTGGTCAACAATCCTGTCCGTGTCCAATCTGCAGCAGGATGCATTGGAAAATTTTCTGTTTTGGTGGCCAAGTAGCACATTTTCTTTAAACGCATTGACGTAGTGGATGCATGTGAGGCTTTCACAGATGTTTTGCACCAACGTTCCCCTGACTGAGGGACCATGGAGCAGCTTGAAAACACAAATCTGGAAGAGCTGTCCGACTCTACAAACCCATTTTTCTCGAGCTTTAAGGACAACAAAAACAAATGGATTCTTGAAAGAAGTGGAATCTGGTGTTAGAAATGAACAGTTTGTGTTAATGTTATTTATTTTAGTAGTAAAATCAACATTTTTCCATGTTTTAAACTAAAGAGCAGATGAAAATGATGAAATATACTCATGTTTAATTACTGTGCATTGTCCCTCTATTTTAAACCAATTAATTCAGATTTGATAAGTAACATTTGTAGTGCCTGAAACTGAATTTTCATAAGAAGTTTTTCCAATTCCTTGAAGGAATGGATATTGTCTCTTGCAGGCCAAAGATTCTGAGTGATCCATTAGAACTCAAGTATGTGTTGGGGATCAGTCTCAGCTACTACCACAACAAACTTTAGGGCAATATCTGTAAAACTGACCGAGTTAAAGCCAATATTTGTGTTTGCTGATGTTGACAGCTGTGAATCGGGTTGACTCCAAAAGTTAATCATTCATAGATGCACATCCAAACATTACCTGCTGAGAGTTTTGTTGCAATCCGTTTACTGGTTCACGAGATATTTTGCCAACAGGACAAACAAACACATAAGCAATGAGGCAATTACATGACCTCCCATTTTTCATGGAGTCAGCTGATAAAAAAGGTTCAAAACTTGATTCTAAACAAAGCTCCAAACAATGTTGAGTTGCACATTCTGCAGATCATTCTGAACAGAAATCAACTTTTCTTTTAAAAACCTGTCCTAAAACATTAAGTATTAATAATATTTTTAGGTATTATGATACTTTCATCTCCATCCAGGCATTTAGGCTTTACAACTGTAGAAAAACGTTTGAATAAATCAGTCAATTTGTTAATTTTTTTGTAGAATACAATAATTTCGGTCTATAGTTTATGATATTATCTGGTATAATCCCAGTCCAGCGCCTCGCAGTGGGAGCCATGTTGAATGTTTCGCCACCTGTGAGATCTGTTTCGCCGTATAAATCGTCCTAACCCTCGTCGTTTCTTTAAATCAGAGAACGTAAACCCGTCTCAGTGGAAATTAAATGAGAGCAGAATGAGATTTGTACTATCACGCTTCAACAAAACGAGTAAATCGTTTTGAAGTTTGCCTCTTTTTTCTTTTTTTTAAAGAGGTCAGCCATGAAAAAGAACACACTGGCATTTTGCTTTAAATGACATTTACACTGTCTCCTCCTAAGAAATATAGCCTTAAGTCTGAATTTGAAATGTGAAACAAACTGCTCCTAACACCTCTGACATTTGCACAACCATGAACGGCTCTGCTGAGATCTCTGTACATCAACGAGACGATAATTTAAAGGGACAGAAAAAAATAAAATAAAAGACTTATCTTAAACATCAGGCTGATTTATGACGCTGGACCTCATCTTGCATAAAGATCAGAAAGAGAAGCTGGGCTGATCCATCATGAAGTTTGGTGAATATTATCACCTTTTTTCCCTGTGTTTGTGTGCGATAAAGATGGTTTTACATGTTAAACAGACTTTGTCCCTGCCGAAAATGTAGGGTAACAATTAAAGACCCAAACGGTACCTTTAAAGCAGATGCTTTAGCCACAGGAGGCTATTTTACACCCTGCTCATGTTAGAGATCACTACAGCTGATCGTTTAGTTATTTTTTCTCCAACCAAAGCAATAAAACAAACAGAGAAACTAATAAAATGTGTGAGAAAATGTTTTAAATCCTCCAAAACTTTCATGTGCCCCTCTAAACATAAACAAACACATTCAAACAAACTGGAACCACAATTAAGAAGATTAAAAGTTAAGTTTTTGCTTGTTTTTGTGTTCATTTGTCTGTCTGTTAGCAAAATATATCACAAACCGCTGGATGGATTTCAGTGAAACTTCCAGGAAATAACCACTGGGTCCACATGCAGTGGTTAACTTTGTAAAGGCTGCTGGCGATATGCAATCCTTCAAGGAATACAAGGAGTCTAATTTACACTTAAACGGCCTTGCATTGGAAATACTATAACTATAACAGGATAAATCAATAAAGATTCAATTAAAGATGGAAATACAACTGATGATTTCTCAATCAGTGTGTTTATATAAGTGTCTTTTGTTAGTTTTATGGTAAAAAAGGTCAACATTTTTGTATTTGTTTGTCTATTTACTTGGATTTCTTGCTGTTTTTTCCAATTTTTATATGTCGTGTCACACATTTTAGGACTTCTTTGAATTTAGAGCACTTTGGTGGGGTTCAGTTTATGTTAAGGTGGTTTAACTGGACCAAAATCTGGGGCGATGATTGAAGTCGTCCCTTAAAAACACACCAGAAATGCTCATTGGTCAGAGCATCTGTGTGACAGCTTATTAATACATGCTTTACTTTGGATATTTTATAATGGCTCAGATGAGGCTATGAGTGGAAACATATTGGTCATAAAATAAAGTGTTTTTTTAATTTAGATGTGTTGCTGGAGTCTTGAGCTTCATATATAATAGACTTTTCTTGAGTACCACCAGTATGACAGAAGTCCTATTTATTAAGTGCAATATTCAAAAATCCTATAGGCAATATGTTTTGTGAATATTTGTGATCGTCACAGAACAAATTCCACTGATTCTCATTCCATTTTTCCAGCCAGTATCACTTCCTGGTTGGCGTTCACAGATCAGATATGAGAAAGTCCAATTGTTTTAGACATAATAAATCAGACAATCAGATGATTTTCTGTGCATCTGATTCTCCTATAGGACTGTGCACCCAAATCAATAATTAAAGTTGTTGCTCCCTGATTACTCCTCTCAGATTCAGCCTCCGTTAGGATTCTCATTGACCTCACCTCCGAACGTTTGTCGGTGCCATCATGGTAAACATGAAATACTAATTAAAAATGGGCTTTTTTTCAATAAACTTTAGACCTGTTCCCAGTTTACAGCTTAGGTGAGTTGATTGCTTTGCTGCAGAGCCTTTATAAATCTCACAGCTCGTATAAATGAATAATAAAAAAAAATCTCTTATGAGACGATTTAAAGTCTGCGCAGAAGGGCAATCAGACCAGGAAGTACAACTAAGAATTTGTAATTTAACCCAATCGCTAATAATGTTTTTAGCTTTGGAGGACTTGCTGCTCATATTCAGGCGTGAATGTAGCAGGAGTTTAATTTTACTGTGATTTTTTTCTTAAAAAACTGTACAAATTATGTTTTTTTATTCTTATACACGGTACCATGCTTTCATTAAAGGTCACACGTTTTTGTAAACTTACACCTGACTTTGTTTATATTTATAAATTCCCTCAGCCATTAAAATACCCTACAGTGATGGGTGGAAAGCTAAGTATGTATTAAAAAAACAACAAAATGTGACTGAGGCCTTGTGTTAATTATGAAAAATGGGAATTCCTGCTCAAAACCTTTTCTCCACTAAATTGGTCTGAGTCATTTAAGACTCAGGGGAACCTGAGAATGCCAAGTCTCAGTCTGAAACTTGTATTGTCACACAACACACAGCTGCAAATGGCACATCCAGCGGTAACTGTTTTTTTGCGGAGACATTAAATGCAGCACCAAATTCCGTGATGTCAGTAAACGTCGCATTGGCGTTAGCATAGCCAGAGAAGCAATAGAGCAACATGCTAACCTTCCGGTCTCTCGGCTTTTCAACAGCGTTTAACTGGACAACTCGGTGAGTTGCAGCTGTATTATTCGTGTGGTGAAAACATGTCTTGTGTGTACACATTGTCAACAACATAATGAATGCGGCGACAACAGTTTAGGAAACGTTTTGGTAATGGCGTCTGTATTGATGTGCTAATTAGCTTTTTTTGCTAACGTCGAACGTTACTTTAGCCAGCTAGCGGTGAATCCAAATTCCGATTAATCGTTAAAAAAATCACCTTTATTCACTCGATTTGAGAGCAGAAATCAGGGGTTGGGGTTCTGTGTCATTGTATTTCAGGAAAACGTAAGAACATGGTGGAAAATGTTATTTAAACACAAGATTTAACGAATTACAAAAGCATTTAAGCGCCTTCACTAATTGAAACTGGAATTAACACGTTTATTGGCTTTTCGGAAAGGTATTTTAAACGGGCTGTCATGAAATTCAGAAAACAACTGCTGGAACATCTAACACCTAATTAAACGAATTGGTCGCAGGTACATAACAGATATTTGTTTTACTGGGAATTATGGCTGTTTTTCCTGTAATTTGGATCATTTATCTAATCAAAAACCAAAAGCAGTCACCTCTTTAGGCTCTCAAATCCTCCTTGCAGTTATTATTTATGTTATATTGTTTAAATTTCGAACAGGGTAAACAGTACAAAATAACACACACACACATACAATAACCATATAGAAATAGAAAAGGTAGAAGAGAAGATAAATAAATGAAGTTCTTACTGTTTGAAAAGAGGCAGAAATGTATTTGAACCTACACTCTGTCATACTTCTATACAAGGAATACATATAATTAAATAGATTATACAGATATAAAAGTATTCACAACCCCGTAAATGCACAAGTATACCTATAATTTTATACTATAGTCACATAATACTTAAACTTGCAGATATAATAATAATAATAATAATAATAATAATAATTGCAATATTATGTATTAGATATAACTACAATATAATTGCCCATTTCTATGCATTTATATATTATGGTTTTATGTTCGGATTTATACAAAATCACCTTATATTCTCACTCCATATTGGTGTTAATCCCCTTTGAAAATCATCGTTTTATTTTTGTTGTTAAACTGATTGTTTCATAGTTTAACTCTAATAATGGTGACACAAAATCATTTCATGGTTGTCGTATAGTTCCCCTTAGATGATACCTCCAATCCCTTTCATAAAACATTTTCTTGCAGGTGGTTATTTTTTAAAGTTGTGCTCTTTTGTATATTACAGCATCATGAAATTTGAATGTTTTAGACATAATTAACAATAGTATACAGTTGAATTTTGACTGCTGTATTTCTTATTTGTAACTATATGGTGAAAATGTCTTCAGCAATATTTGTTTTCCATTTAATTTGATTTCTGGAGACTATTCAAGAGCCCTTCCTTGGTGTTTCATGGTCACTCATCTAAGGTACGTTAAACGGTTGAGCATCTCACGAAAACCTGTGTTTCTCTCCCGCTCTCTCTCTCTTTTCCTTTAGGCGGCCTGTTCATCAGAAACACCGATCAGGAGTACACCGCCTTTCGGTTGGCGATATTCCTGCACAACACGAGCCCGAATGCGTCAGAAGCTCCGTTCAACCTGGTGCCTCATGTGGACAACATAGAAACAGCCAACAGCTTTGCCGTCACTAACGCCTGTAAGTTTGCGTCAGACAGCTTCATGTTGAGGTTATTACGGTAAAACAAGAATATTAGGTTAGCAGTTTGAGCTACCAGCAATATTAGGAGTTTGAACAGTTATTTCTACGATATATATTGTTTGTGTGGGGCTTCTAATAGGAACTAATTGATATTTTGTGGTTTTACTTACATTGCCTGGTGAGAAAAGCTTGTTAAAAACTGTAATTTTTAAATGACTGCCTTTATACACAATGTGTAATGGTAAAAAAGGGATTGGATGTGTTTACCAAACTTTGGACTGTCAGCTCCTGAACCCCAGAACTTATTCTAAGATGGTATACGGTCCAAAGTTTTATTCTACTTTGGTTCTGTGGGTCAAGAGTTAATTACAGGTGAAACTTAAAAAAAAGGTTTAAATGGGAGAACATATCAGCTTGTTCTGTATCACTCTGGTGTGAAAAGTTTGTTTGCAAACGAAGCTACAGGAGATTTTGCAGATCGTATGGAACATTTGGATGGTGTAGGACACTAGGTTCAGGTCCTGAGTGGTTGAAACCATGCTTGTTTCAACTTTGCCAAATGCTTGTTTTATTATCATTAAGAGGTTCAGCAACAGCTTGTAACTTTTGCACAGTGCTGACTCGTAGTAGAGGTGGTAGCTGGGCATGGAAGAGTCTGAGTTGGTTTTCAAAATGTCAAAAAATGGATTTTGTTACCAATCCGTGTTTGATAAAGTCAGCAGAGTCATTGCCCTGTGGTGCCATTTGTCCCAGTAGAGTTGCCATAGCTGGGTGTTTTCACATCTTTTTCATCGTTTCTTTGCTGAACTCTGAAGAATATAAATCTATATGTAATAGTTGAAGTTAACAAGACATGATGACTTAGAAATATTTGATTTTTGTATTTATTTTCAGTGATAAACCACGATGCTAATCACGTTAGCTTTTCTATGGCGTTTTCAGTGTTTTCTATATATGCTAATTGTTGGTCAGCAGGCTGTGATTATTATGTTTTTGACATGTCATTGTGCACTCTTTAATCAATGATCATTTTATAAATAACGTCGCAGCTCTTTGAGTCATAACGAAATCAGGAAGTGTCTAAAGATTCCCAACCCTACCTGGCACATATGTTGCAAATTTAGACTTGTAGAAATTGTAAAGAGGCTCCAGTTTCACAACATCTAGTAAAGCTAAATGAGAAAATTGAAACTCAAACACTCCCACAGATTAACTTGGTTAAAAGAAATCAGCACAGCTGTCTGCACCAGTTCTCCTGAGTCAGGACTGATTTCTGGTGCACTTGGCTTTGGTCTCAGTTTTATAATTTGTAAAATTGGAAGAAACCTGAGTTGTAATACGCTGAAAAGTAAAAGTTTTAATTGTAAATTAATAACTATACCATTTTGTTGTTGGTACAACTACCCTCTGTGTTAGTGCTAATGCAATAATATAAAAAAAAGCAGTAAGGATAATTAGTGTAATAATAAAAAAACAGATAAATGACACTGATTTAGGTTTATGTGTTTGCTGATGGTGTGGCAGCACAGCTGTGTCTGAGTGTCTGCTGGCTCACATCTGATCTGAGGAAAGCCACAGATGCCAACGGGGACAGAAACAGCACGAAACAACCCCACGCTCCGCCGCTGCTTGGATCCGCTAACTGCAGCAGGCGGCGATTTTTTCCCCTCGTTTCTCAGTCTCCTCTCGGTCCGTGTGCGTTTGTGTCCCACACAGAGGGGTTGGGGGTTCCTGCACTGACCGTAAAACTCTCCAGGCTTACGTCTTTCACTATCTATGATGTGATCTGGTGTCGTTAAAAAAAAAGAAGCAAAAAGAAAATCGATGGTTAAGCTAAACGGAGAGGGAAGCAGCTTTATGTTGTAATCACAGGCATGTATAGGGGCGGCTGTAGCTCAGCAGGAAGTGAGCCCCATTTATCGACATGTGATTGTACGTATGGTGGAGAAACAAAGCTACAAGACAAGTGAGACTACACAGACTAATAAGCTCTGTAATGAATGAGTGAATGTGGCTACACAAATGCAGTCTATTTACCGTTTAGCTTGTCAGTGCGATGACTGGGAAAGTGTTTTGAGGAGCCTTAATGTGCTGTCTCTTACATTTTAATTTCACATTATCTCATGGAGCTCATATTTCCTCTAAATCACACACTGGGGATTCTCATAATCTTGTTTTGGTGTATTAGCATCATTAGAGAGTGCCAAATTAAACGTCAGTGGTTCCTGGTTGTGTTTGTACTCATGGATGTGCTGTCAGCTATCACTGAGTGGTGATTTTACGTCGTTATTTTCTTTGATTTGCTGATGCGTCTGCAACCTAAAGGGATCTTTATCTGTAAAGTATGTCTGTTTAGATTTGACTGAGGTATGACTTTCAGAGCAAAAATGATGTCTTTCAGAGGATTTTCATGTTTGTAGCTTTTTAACACGAAGTCAAAACTGCATCTCTGTGGTGAAATAAGGTTTGACAGCAAAAACGAAGGGATAAAATATGACATTAAGCACAAAACCTGGATATAAGCAAATAAAATGACTGCTGTGTCATCAGTTCCTCCAGGATTTTGCAATTTTTTGCAATCAAAACCACTGATTTTGTACTATTTGCAAGGAATTTTTGCAACATTTTTTCCCCTCATTAAACCCCTTTCAAAAATACATGTAGAAGAAAAATGAACAAATAACGAGCAGACAGATTGGACACACAAACATTTTTTTCTTTAAAAAGCTTAAAAAGCTCTATCAGCTGTTAAGGACATAACCCACATCCTGGACAGCTTAGAATTTTTTAAATCAACATAAGACGTTCTGAAAAATCTATTTGAGAAGCCTAAGTGAAATAAAATAAGTCAAGAATACATACATACATCATAGATGTAGTGTGTTAGTTTAAAATGTGAATAAACTCTCTATATGCAGTTACAGGTAATGATAAGCCAATATCAATAAAATATTTTCTTTTCAGCTCCTGCAATGGTCACTCTTGGTTGTGATTCAGTTAATGTTGTTTGCCTCTGTTGTCCCCTCTTCTTAAAGAGTTGTTCGGCATGTTGATGTTTGATTCCTTGTAAGTGGTAGTCAGTGGTAGACTTCCTTCCCTGGTCAAGGTGTGCAAAATACTTTTTCTCCACTCTCATGGAGAGAGATACTGCTTTTTCTCGGTCCTTTGCGCTCACGTATGACTGTAAATGTGATTTTTTTTTTTTTTTTTTTTTTTTTTTTTTTTTGTTATTTCCAAACAATCACGGACTACAACGTGACACTTATATGTGAGTGTACTGTTCAATGCAGTATTTATCTAACAATAATTCAAACTGCCTAAAAAAGAAATTAATGTGTTAGACTAACTGGTCCTCTTGCATTATAGAAAAATCCTTATTTGCATTCTTTTCTTCTTCAGATCAGGCTTTTTGTGTTGCCTTAAATGTGTTTAAAAAAAAGAAAAAGGCAGTGACTGATGCAATAAGGAGAGAAGTTTCCCTTCAGTAAGCTGTATATTTCCAGGAGCAGAAGAAACCAAAGTATTTTTCACTTGTAGTTTAATGGCTGCACGCTCACAGAGAGAGCCGGTCTGCAGCTCATTGATTGGCCGAGCCAAATCAGAGCAGAATTACATGAGCCAATCAATTGCTCTGATAGCTCAGGGTCAGCTGGGAATCTGAGATCGAAACCACATCACTGGGTTCCACCGCCCCTCGTTTCACATTTCCCAGAGACTTTATTCTCCTTCTCAGCCGCTGCTTCGCTCCATTATCAAAGACCTTGATGTTGTGGTTATGAATAGGCGACGCTTCCATGTGACATTTAAGGGCATCGGGTACATTTGGGAAGAGGAGACGAGAGACGGAGCTAATTTGTTAGGAGAGATTAGGGGGCTGCTGTCAGGAAGGCTGATGGGGATAATTGGTGGGAGGATGGGGACAAATGATGTTATATGTTCTCTTTGTCACTGATAATCTTTCCGTGAACCTAGACACAAATTATTTTACATTAGTTTGATTTACAGTTTTGTCCTCTACTCTTCACAGTCAGGTATCACACTGGGACGCAAAGCTACTTAAAAAGTCTTACTGGTTTACTCACAATTTGAACTTGTCCTCGACACAGAAATCCAGTTAAACATCAAGTTCGTTGTGACACTTTTGTGTGATTATCTCTTTCCGCTGAGAAGTGGCCAGGACATTTGTTGGTGTCTGTGTTGCAGCTGTGGCACTCATTGTTTCCCACAGGCTGAGAATAATTTCCCAACTCATTTGAGGGAAATTAAGCCTCTGCAAACAGAAAAAGCTTTTAGGAAGTCATTTAAAAACACTGACTTGTTTTTGGGTCTTAAGAATAGACATTTGTTTAATAAAAAGAATAATATTATGCCTAAAAATGACTTGAATTCAACTACATTTTCTTTAATATGAGTGGATTTAAATGTGGGAATGTCAGTACCCCTCATCTTTTTCTCTGTCACTCGCTTCCCTGCAGCTTTTATCTCCTCGATTCTCCTTAAACTTTCTGGAGTACAGCGTTGGGCTTCACTGGGATTGCCGATGGCTAGTTATGATGTAAAACTTTGTTCTTAATCTTCAGCACTGCCATGTTGACGGGATAAAACCTTGTTACTGTTGTGCCAAAGCCAGCGTTGGACATCGAATCTTGAGAATCGCGTCGAACTGGGATTAACCTTCAGATTCTCCTGGAATCGTTTGCACTTTTAAATTTCGATTTATCGCCTCTTAAAATTGTTCAAATTTAAACGATGCCAAACCCTAGCCAAAGCTGATGTTAGCGAGCTTTGCATGTTGGGCGCTTTGCTGAAGTTTCATCCAGTTGTACACCTTCCAGTTATTATTTCACGCCCTGAAGGTGACAGGGCAGTTATGTTTTCTTCCAGATTTGTTTGTAGCATCTCTCGGACCTGTGGGGGCAGATTTGAATGAAACGCTCGTGATTTTTACATCTACAACCGATTAACTTTTGGAATTAATCCAGACTCAAACTGAGGATCTTCTTAAGAGTAAAAGTTTACTGCACTTGTCGACAAAGGAGAGCAAACACATTCTTTAACAGATTCTAAGTTTTCCAACCAACAAAGTAAAAGTTTCTCTATAAATTTAGTTAAAATTTTGTTTGGTAGTAGTAGTAGATAGTCGTAATGAAAGGCAGTGGGGGATATACATTCTGTCATGTCCTGCATGAGTGACGTGATATGAAACAGGAAGTGGAAAAAGTCTGCAGAGTTGTTTTTACAAAACCTGGGAGTTGATGCAAATGTTGCAAAAAAAAACAAAAAAAAAACTTCCAAAATTTACTTACAGACAATGCTTCACTTTTAACACAACAAGCTGCCTAATTGAGGAACAAAGCTCCAGCGTGATGGTGACTCGTGCACACGTCTGTCAATGTGCCGTTATTGCTGAGTTAAGTGAACTGAGGGCAGAGTTGAACTTTTTTATTAGAGTGACCGGCAGAATGATTGCATTCGTATGAAAGAACGGTATTGAATAATTTGACCTCCCGGTAATGGAGGGCACTCTGTAATCAAGGTGCACAGTTTGAGTGAAAGTGAGTGTTAGATCTCCACACCTTCATTTGAAACTTCAAATTAAGTGCAGATTTGCACAGAATTTCACCTCCATCATGTAGAGAATAAAATGGAGACCAATCAATATGCCTCTGAGCAGCTGCAGAGAGTCCTCGGAGTGCATTCATACACCCAACCCATCTTGTGTTTTTGTGGTAATTTTCCGACCCCGCATCCAGACAGAGGTTTGAAAAGGACTGTGGGGGTAGAAAGGGCTAATATGTCCTCCTACACGCTGCCTCGGCCTTCGCCTTCATTGAAATAGTGACATCTTAATGCGCGCTGAGTCATTTATATTCAGCGTGGCGCTCTGACTCACTCCAGATCCAGACAACATGCAACAGCCCTTCCTCCTGTGTGCGCTCGCAGCATCAGGAGAAGCAGCGATCTCTGAGCATCACTCACGTGAACACTTCCTTCCTCTGTCTTTGTGGCGTGCATGCAGGCTGTGCGGCTTGTTATCCCTATTTGAGCCCATTATTTCTCCCTCTGCGGGCCCCGTTCTGCCACTCGGTGCTGCTGCCCCTTAAATGGCTGCCTGCGCTCCTCGTTTGTCTGAGGATACCTCTGCTTTGAAGGAAGCACGCAGGCCTTTTGTCACTGCTTGGTTGTGGCTGCTGAAGGCGAGGATAGAGAGAAAAAAGGGGAGGGGCCTGTTAATAAGAAATTAACGTGGTGAAGCAGGAGGGAAGATAGAGCATTGAGACGTGAGGAAGATGAAGGAAGACATCTTGAGGGGGAAAGTGATTTTTTTCCAAACCTGGTCAAACGTAAAACATAAGCAGGATCAAGTAAGAAGTCTTCACGTTTATCTTAAAATCATTTTTTACAAGCGTTAATCCACCCCGGGGCCACAGATAGAAATTAGCCTGTGGCTACATCTGGTTCAGCGCTTCTCTTGAGATTACTGTTGATTTACTGACAAATAAACCAGAACACAAAACGGTAAAAAAAACATGCATTTTTCTCTGAAAACCCAGTAAGATGCTGAAGGACGCCTGAAATCTGCTGAAGCTGAAAGGAGCAGAACCCTATCTAATAGCTCAAAGTAGAAAAATGCTAGCTAAAAAGAACAAAGCCTTGCTAAAAGTACAACGTAGCTAAAAGTAGCTAAGTGCTAGCTAAAAGTATAAAGAAGCTCACCATAAGCCATAAGCTAAAAGTAGCAGATCGGTGAGATTGCACATAATGGCATTTTCAAGGTTTGACCAACAAAAACGGCTAATTAGTGTTAGCAAACTTAAAAATGGTTTTAACGCTGCCAGTTTTAGTTTTTATGCTCAAGTCTGATGTGGTTGTAGCTCAGCTTCATCTTCAAGGTTTGACCAAATCGGTCACGACTCGATCATTTCTCAGCACCTGATGATCTTTGACTAAAACTGAAAGGAGGCGGGTGATATGCATTAATTCAAGGAATGCTAGGCCTTTAACCTCATGTAGTTAATGGTTGTAAGTTTAAACATTTAATCTGACAAAAGAGAGTCACTTTCGTTTTGTGGGTTTGGAGCTAAAAAGTTTGAGAACGACTGGAATTAAAGGTTAAACCTAAATAATCGAAGCGTAATTTAGGAACATAAAACTGCTGATGCTGAGGTTTCTTAATGTAATTTTATTTTTTATCTTTAGACAAGAGTTGCAAAGTGAGTCATACTTGGTTAGTAAAAGAGACTAATGCAGACCCCTGGGGGTTTATTAAGTTTAATGAAGATAGAATTTCATAAAATTTCCCGTTCCCTCTGCTCTCATTTGTATCCTGATTTGGCTAAACATAAAATTCAGGTGGAAAATGGCTGTTTTTCTCAAGTTTAAGACTTTCTTTTTTATATATATTCAATGGAAGTCTGAGACCCAGATGTTAAGGAGTACAGACTTCTTTTTTTTTTTAAACCTCTATAAAGAAACGCATGGTGAGTTTAAACGGTTCAGCTTCATGTCAGGCACTAACTTGCCATATCTTTGCGTAATTTAAATGGCGGCTTCAGCTGAAATGTGTCAGCGCACCATGTTGGGCAATGAAAAGCAGGATTAATTAGTTATTATGGCTCGTGTCATTTAAAAGGAAGCACTAAACATTTAAAAGCAATCAGGGTTGTGCAGCAGCTTCACCGGCGTCTTTTTCAATTAGACATCTATTTTTGCATGCGAGGGACGCTTTGATGGATTTCCTACAAACTAGGACAGCGAGTCATGGCGGTTGCTTTGTGTGAATCATTTAGAGATTTTAGATTTAGTAGCTCGGAGCTCCTGTTTGATATTTAATGCAGCACTTCACAGGGAAATGGACAACAGTGTGTTTTGGGGCAGATGGTTGTCATTAACTTCATCAGTGTATGTTTCTTGTTAAGCTTTTACACTTCAGCACATTTTCTTGGTCATGTTAGGAATTATTTAGATGAATTTGTGAGTGATTAAGCTGAATTTTAAGGTTGATGTAGTTTAGTTTGCCACCTTTGTGTGGAGCTGATAAGAAAGGAATATTTACAGCTGAAACACAAATAGTTTCTAATGTACACAAAACACCAGACAGCCAAACATAAAGCAGCCTTTAATGGGAAAACTTCAGCTTTTTGTGTACGACACATATTTATGGGAAGAACTGTCATTAAACAGGCTTCTCATGGTGAATTATGTCTATTATGTCTTTGACAAACTGTATATTTAAAAAAAATCACTGTTTTAAAACACCCTGCTGGCTGTCTGGTTTTAAATATATAAAAAAAGTCTCAATAATTGTGATTTAAATTTAGCTTTGACATTAAATGTCACTGTAAATAAAAAAATTTAGAAAAATAAGCTGATCAAAAATTTGGCCTGACTGCAGAAATGAAAGATGATTGATTTTTATTAAAGGTTTTTCTTGCATTATTCATAAATAACAGATTTGATCCAATATTTCACAGCAGATGTTTTGACTTTAAAGAGCAGGAAAAGCAGAGGAGGAATAATTTCTTTACTTTAAGCTGATTACTGATCCAAAATGAGCTTTCACTTTTTAAATAACTCCATTTTCTCAGCAAGAATTAAAAGCATTGTCGCGTCAACATTTCAGTCCACTTTTGACCTTGAAGTAACCCAACAAGCTAACAGCTAAAATCAACATTGTTTATGCAACATTAGCGCTCATGAAAGCAGATTGAAGCGAACTGCTTTCCAAGATGGGGACGCCCAGAATATTTTAAAAAGGATCAACACAGACGGCGGTGGAAGTGGGAGGGAAGTAGCTGCACGTCTGCTCTCGGATCACAGCGAATAAGTCGTGTGAATTCACAGATGGGTTTTAGCAGGAACACACTCTGGCCAGGGGAGTCTCACACACACACACACACACACACCGGAGGATGCCGTTACAGCTCACGCACATGCTCAGACGAGCTGAACGCATCGCAGAGAAACTCGTAACTGAAACTTAATGCAACCTTTCTGAAATGTTTTCCTAACAGCAAAAAATGTGGTTTTCTGATTTTAAACGGCGTGATGTTCTTCTGTTATTTAGAAAATACAGAATGTCAGAAAAAATGTCTTCAAAATCTAAAGCTGAAGTCAAAAGTAAACACGTGCGTGTCCTTATTTGTACTTTGAGCTACAGTTTAGGTTGATGTTTGACATACCTGACAGAAAATCTGTCATATATTTATCAATTATTAAACAACTTTTTCAAGCTGTTTTTGGTTAAATTACACCCTTATAGTTTTAAAAGTTCGTCATATCTGACAGATATTATAAGAATAACTCTGACTTTGAACAGGTTAATTCACTTGATGTTGGAGAGATAATTCAGCCTGGTCAAACATGTAGGTATGGTTCAACGATCGATGCGAGAACAGTAACATTTCCAGTGCAAAGGGAGGTGTTTTGATGGAGAAACCCATCAGGGATCTTCATTAGTTGCTGAGTTCATTAGTTTGAGGTCAAACGGTCAAACAGGAAATAGATCCTGACTTCATCATCATCCTGCAGCTGTGACCTCTTCACCTTTAAATATCTCCTTCCATGGATAAAAGCAGAGGATTTCCGTTGTAAATATTCACCCATCAACTCTATTGTCTGTACAAGTGACAGGTGATATTTAACCTTAATTGGTGCAAACCAGGTTTGTGATTTTGGTGTAGATGTTCGGGCAGAGTCATGCTGTGTGGCTGCTTTTGTCTTCTTAGTTCCCTTTTTTTTGTCCTGATTTTTGGGGGATTTGTTGAACAGTACCAGGAAGTAAGTACAAAGCCTTTCCTGTATCAAATTATTGGAAAATAATTCCACTTTTAATCAGCTTGTAAATCAGAATCCGAACACTGCTTTGCTTCTGTTCGTACAGTTACTGTAAGAACAGAAATAAACTCTTCATTTGCTGTGAATTAATGTAAAACAATTTGACTTTATTCATCATTTTAAAGGTTGGCTAATTAACTGGTTTCTCAAATTGATCAAACATGCCGAAAACTATTTCTTTTTCTTCTTTTTTTCCTTTTCAGAATGAATTTGCTTTTATTTTGGAGTCTTTATGCATTGTTTTACTACCTTGCTGTTTGTTTTTTGTAGTGTACTTTTTTTACTGTGAAAATCTGTGGTAGAAAAACTATAACGTGTTTTTTTTCTTATTTTTCACTGTGCAAAAGTCTTAAGTCCCTCTCTCATTCTGTATATCTTTTAAAGTGGTCCTGATCAGTATTTCTCTCAGGCTCTCTGAAGTTCTTTTTACATTTTTATTCATTTTTAGTCCAATACCTGACCATTTTCAGAAAAATGTTTCTGTTAAGATATTTAAGTTTGACTTATGATTTATTTAGACATAACATGGCACCTAAACTGAATGGATGAATCACGATGTGTGGACACAAAACAGACAACTTAAAAAAGCAAAACAATTATAATTGGGATCTTTAGGCTCTTTGTTAAGAGTAGTTTGTTACAAAGACACTTTTTGTTTAAATCTTTTTAGTTAAATCCATAAAAATATGAAGGATCAGACAGATTGACACACAATAAAGAATTTTAGCACCAACAAGATTATTCCCAAATCACTTATAGCTGAAAACTTCACGTACAGAACGTCAGTGGTTTCCAAAGTTGGGGTTGAGACCCCACTGTGGGTCATTAAACACCAAGTGAGGGTCCTCAGATAATCTCTAGAAATCAAATTAAACTTAACATTGACTGCTGATGGCGTCTTTTTTTATCATAATTGTTACAAATAATAAATGTAGCCATCATAGGTTAATTAATTAAAAATAATATGATTATTAAGGCTTTTTGTGTTTTTGTTATTCTCTTTAGTTAGGATTATGAGCAAATTTGTCAATCTTTGGGGCCACAAGCCTCTGCTGCTGATATTTGTGGGTCGGAAGCTGAAAAGGTTGGGGAACCTCAGCGGATGTATCAACCTGCAACCTGTGGTCAGGACCTTCAGATACTCTTTATTTGCTGTAGAGATGGTGTTTTAGATCTGACACGTCTTCTTTTGGATGTGCTGTCAAGAACTGGACAGAAGCTGAGTGGAAAAAACAGCCAAAGACACAAGAAAAACTCAGAGAGCTCAAAGAAATATTGCCCAGGATCATTTTCAATGATCTTATTAAAAAAATCTGACTTCTTAGAAGCAAAATTATAAAGGAATCGTGAGAAATAATAATTGTTAAACAGGTTTAGTTGGGCCACAAACTAAACCTTTTTGTCATTCAACGTCCTGATTGGTCCTCCATCTTTATCATAGTTTTTTCTCAACCTAAAAGCAGATAAGACTCAGTAACGCTGACGTAGAACCTTTATAACAAATATCAGTCACCATCCAGACAGTGATACCATCTCACACATGTTGACCTTTGACCTTATACCAAAACTGCTCAGTTTCATGATGAGACGGTCATTAGATCGGATGATTACGACTTATTAATTCTGTTCAAGCCGTTCGCTCTCAGTGTACAGCTGTGTGTATATGTGTGTGTGTGTCTGTGTGTGTGTGTGTGTCTGTGTGTGTGATCTGAGCTCAACAAAGCTGCTGTTGGAACGGACGCAGCGTTTGAACTCTTTCCAGCAGTCGACCAGAGAAAAGCCCCAGATTGCAACATGATTGGCCAATTACTCCTCTTTTATCACTTCAGATACCCCCCTCACACACACACACACACACACACACACACATTGGTCAGCATACACATGGAAGGAGAAGATGAGTTAGCTTTTTCTTTGCTGTTGTGTAAGTCAGTTTATTAATGCCATACAAAATCAATTGAAAGTGTGCTTGAGTCCAGATTCCTCATAGAAGAAGGATGCTGAAGGATACTTTGGCTCAGAAACAAATCTCCACCAAAAACAACAAATAAATAAATAAGGCAACTTTTAGTGGTTTAATAGATATTTAACATAGGCTATGAACAGCATTTTCAATGACACATCTATAGGATTTAGGTCAAGGTTGATACATAAATCTTTTCTCCTGAAATTACTCTGAAACTATTGATTTAACTGGGCAACAAAATTAAACCAAGAAGACATTAAATCATTAGGTGTTCAAAAAAAAAAAAAAACAGCATTCCTTGACTGAATGCATCTCCTGCTGCCTTTGACTAAGATTATTGTATCTTGAAAAGTGGAGTTTTAGCATTTTTGGTCAAATCTTGAAAATTACTGTGTTTATACGAGATGTTCATGCTTGGAGTATGTGTTTTACCACACCAAATTACAGCTCAATATCTGTAAAACTGACTGAATTATAGCCATTTATGTAGTTTATAAGGTCGGATGACTGTGATGGCCGACCTGAATTGCTTTAGCTCCAAAAGTGAATCAGTTGTAAATGTGTATCCAGTGATTACTTTCTAAAGGTTTCATTAAAATCTGTCAAGTGGTTCATGGGATATTTAGCTAACAGACACGCAGAGTAGACTTCATTAGGTATTGCCAAAATCTGAAACAAAGATCTCGTACAATCTGTTGGCGCTCAAAATGTGTGTTGGGAATCCATCTCAACTATTACCACACCAAATTTTAGCTTATTTTCTGTAAAACTGACCAAGTTATAGCTATTTATATGTTTGCTAAATTTAATTAGCTGTGGTGGCCATCTTTAATGAGGTTGACTCCAAAAGTCAGTAAGTTGTAGGTGTCCATCCAGTGATGATGTTCAGGGAGTTCATGAGATATTTTGATAACAAACAAAAGAAGTGAAATGAAGTAAAAGTTGTTTTGAGAAGGGGCCTTAAAGGAGGTCGCTGAAGCAGCCGACCTGATTTCTTCTGGCAGGTTGTTCGGGAGCCTCGGGGTCCTGACCGGAAATGCTTTGTCCTCCTCAGCCTTCAGCCGAGTCCTAATCCAGAGCATCTCTAAAACTGCACCTTGGAGTTAACGGCAAGATAAAACTAAAGAAATGAAACTGTTGTTGTCCAGGTTTCATGTCTTCTCCTTTTAAAACACGCCAGCTCACATTCGCCCAGCTGACATGAAGGCGGATTCTCCCGAGGCAGCTCGCAGTGGATTTGAAGGACAAGGAAGGGAAGTGGATTGTTTATGTGATGCCCTTGACATTTCTCTGCACAGTCAGGGAATCAAAACTCAGATTATCGAACCGTTTTCCCTCCAGTCCATCGCTTCAGCCGACCTCCCATCAGGCTCTTCTGCACTCTGATAATGAATTGTCCTTGGATTCTGACTGGAGATCCTGAAACGCCCCTCCTCTCCTCCCAGATGAAATCCGCTGACTTGCTCATTCTCGTGGGAACAGGCTGCATGATGATGCACGTTAACGGCCCGCCGAGAAAAAGCATTTCTCTCTGACGCTGCGTGACCGCGACGGATGAGAGGCTTGATCAGAAACAAAGGAGGTTAAAAAGAGACGGGGAAAGAGGCGAGGAAAGAGGAGGGGTGGCTTCAGAAAAGGAAAACTGTTCGGTTTTGATTTGTCATTATCGCAACAAGACAGGAAATGTAGAATGTCTTTAGGTAAAAAGACAGAAACGGAATCTTTTGTGAAAAGGATGGTAGTAGTATCTCACTGTTGGAGACTCAAAAATTGCGGAATAAATTGTAAAAAAATGTGCATATTTTCTATTGCAGTCTGACTGAATTCTGAGGGTTTGCCACCAAGTTAGCAGCAAGCCGTGTGGCGCAATATGACATGTTCGATTTCTGAAAGCCACTGTTAATTTTCTTGCACCTGGCTTTCAAAACTATTCTAGACCATTCGTACTATTTGACTGAAAACCCTTGTGAACATCTCGATGTTTTGGCTTGTTTGCCAACTAGTGTCCAGCAAACAAATGTCTTAGGTGGCGATGTAGTTTTAGGTAAGAGAAGCCTGGACCTATAACAGGACGTTTTTATAAAAAACAATTTCTGTTGGGAAAGTTCAGCCTTTCATCAGTTTTACATCTATAAACTCATCAGTTAAAGCGCCTGCACTCTTAACCAGTCGGCTGTGTTTGTGTCCGTTGTCTTCACGGTTTAATATTATATTTTGGTAAGCTTGAGCCGTTCAACAATAATCTCCTCTGGTTAATTACTGTCCCTGTGGAAAACAAATGACCCCCCCCTCGGTTGTATATACGAGATTTTGCCGATCCATTCATCGTCCCAATCTTTTCCCTCTGCAAAACATCGTGTTCCTTTGGTCCTCTGTAGATACGAGTCACAATCTTTTGAGGGCTTCATGCTTTTGTTCGAAGAACATTTTGTTTTGATGGCTTTTTAAAAAAAAAAGATCTCTCTTTTTCATGTTGCAGATCAGTTTGTCGTCATAACGGGTTAAAACATGAACCGTTTTGTATTTTTCTTCAAGTAAGCAAGTTGGAATCTGGAAACCAAAGCACTTTTTTAAATTTGAATTTATCTTCCTGCCCATCATTCACTGATTTGAAGTTACCTCACATTGTGGTAACTATGGGGACATTCTCTGTTCCTGATTAGAAAAGTGCACTTTGGTAAATTATAAATATAAAGTACAAGTCTTGATTATATTCAAAACTTTGTTGATTGCTGTGTGCAGAAACAAGTCATGTGGCTTCTTCCAACGCAGCTGAATAAGTTTTCCTCCACATGTGTATATTATATTCAGTACATTATTTTATTCTTTGTCCTTGAGTGTGGACATTAGACCTTTTTATGGGGGATCTGTGGCACAACTAAGAATGAAATATACAGCTGAGAGATAAGAGCATATTTACCGGATAGCTTCTGCCTTTGGGAGGGGGACAAAGACAAAGAATTTGGATTTATGTTTTGCTTTTAATAACAGCAATGATTTTAAACACTTGAATAATAACATAAATGGTATATTTACATACATAAATAATCTATAGTCTTGTTCAGTCGGGGGGAGTATTTCCCCTCTGACAGCCAAGCTAAGTCAAAACCATCCGGGGGGGACTGGTGTTTGGCGGCGGATGGGTGATGATGGATCGGCTTTGGTGTCTCCCTTGGCTGTAATTATTAGTAACGTGTGTGAACAGATGTTTATGAATTTATTTGATGCCATGACCTTCACGGGGGCGAGGCAGTGCGGTTTTATATTTGCTGATTTGTAGTTTTGGTACGCTGCCTTTTTCTTTTCATCACCTCTTAATGTTTTTCCTCAAAGTTTATTTTTAGCCCCATTTTTTTTTAATTTTTTCCCCCTGTTCCTGTAACACATGCTCAAACACACAAACATATATCATTCATGCCACTTGCATTCATCCAGCCCTCCTCCGAGTGTTATTTCCTGACTCTATGGGGAGCTGAGGGTGGGCTAATGAGGCAGACAGGCCAGATGATGCACCTCCTGGTGAAAAACATCCAAACTTCCTTAAGCCTGCTTTTTACTCCAGAGAAAAATATAATAAAAGCAGGGGATGAAGCTGCAGCGGATTTCAGCTGAATATTTAGGTTTTGGCATAAAAGTGAGAGATTATGTGTGAATTAAAAACACACGTGTCTTAAAGCCAGTTTATGTGTTTCTGCAACAAAGCTAAAGATGGTTCACTCCAAATTCAAACGTCTTCTTAAGGTCAAAGAGTCGAGGTTCCTTTGATGTACTGCACATTTTCTTCTAAAGGGGAACCGAATAAGGTTAAACAGATTCTGATGCAGAAAAGCTCCATGTTTTCAGACGATGCTGCAGAGAGCTGCCGTGAGCCGGAGGAAATTCTGCAACAGCTGATTTTTCTTGGTACTTTTTGATACGACAAAATAATCCTGGGAGTGTATCTTTTTGTCCCCCCACCATGATTATTGGTATTTCATCATGACCTGTGCACAGATTTGACAACAAATATGAACTCCAGGACTGAAAACCTGACCTGCCTGCAGTCCAGATTTGTTGCTCATTCAAAGACATGGAAATGAAAAATACAACAAATTAGGTTTAATGTTTAAGCACTTAAAAACAATCTATCCAAGCATTTGACCTGTAGTTTGTAGTGTTTGGTATTACAACAGGAATAACATGATTTTAAGTGACAGAATTAGTAGAAAACTTAAAAAACAGCCTAAAGCTTTCATATTTTTCTGCGTAGCATATGACACAAAATCATCCTTCGGCTGATCGTTTCTAACGGCTCTTTGGGAAACACCTTGTTATGTTTTATGTGTCAAACTGTACAGTTTTTGATATCTTTTATAGATTCAATTAAAAAAATCTCTGATTTTTGTGACTCAGGGGTCAACATTTAGAGGCTTAACAAACAAAAAAAAACAATCCTCTCAAAATAGTCGGAAACTGGACGGAAAATGACGTAAAGAGCAGCTAAAGTCCAAATAAAGAGTTTGAAAATCCTTTGGAAAGAGCAGAGCCCTATAGATTCAGACCAGTTCAAAATATTACAATGAAATCTGACTTCTTTGAAGCAAAACATAAATATAACTCAAGTCTTTTGCATGATTTAAAATCAAACAAAACCCTATTTTGTAATATTGAAATGGTTTAAAAGCACCTTCTACGAAGTCAAAATGTTTAGACTGTGTGTTTGATACAGCAAGTCTGCAGAATCGTACAAGGATACTCATCATCTGAACAATCACAACAGCTTAGATGGACCATGGTGTCGGATTGGGATGATATTAGAACCGAAAGATAAAAGAGAACAAAAATCCAAAGGGCAGAGGGTGAGGGACTGTTTCCAAAAGGAAGTGTGCTCAGGAGACGGCGGCGGAGACACAGGAAGAAGAGTTTTTCTGATGGGTTTTGACATAAGCTCAATATAAAACACACACATACAGGCATCATTAATGTGGACTGAAAAGGGGAACAGAGCTGTTGTTGTTGCGGCAGAAAAATATAAAACTTCATTCCAGACAAACATCCGACTCTCTACTTTTGTTCCTCTTTTAACACCTTAACCAAAATGAACAACTTTAATGATCTCTGCAGGAAAACCGGCAGCTAAAGCAACAGAAGTCATAAAGTAACAGGATGTGTGAAATAAACTGAAAGACGTAGGAGTAGAAACAAGGTTAAAGACTATATTTTACATTTTCATACATTTATTGTTTTCAATAAACGATCCCCACCATGTTTTATAAGTTAAAGTAGTTCATTGTGATTCCACCTCGGTGTATGATAAATAGTGCTGAAATGAAACTGTTTCTTTGAGTGCAGAAATAACTCAACAAAGACAAAACAAAGAGATAAGAAAATACTGGATTTACTTAACTTTGTCAACTGGTTCCACTAGACTTGGTTGGCTAAATGAAAAACTAATAATGATTTAAAGCTTTATCTTCACCAAATATTGATAATGATGAGAATGGATTTAAAACAGCTCATTCAAAATGGCACCCCCTGCCCTTGGAAGTAATGCACACGTGCAAATAGGAAAAGTACTTTTTATGTCAAGTGGTTAACTTGGATTTATTTAACATTGTTCAGGTGTTTTAATATCTCATATTATTACTTTAACACAACAACACCCGCTTACACACACACTTTATTTTTTCAAGTGTACTGTCTTTAAACCTAACAGTTGTCTGAGTTAAACCTGAAGTGTAAACAAAAAATTAACTGATTGTAGATGTTATTTAAAATTTGTTTTGAAGGCATTAATTGTTTCTTGACTTTGGGATTTCTTGGGAAACTATTTGAAATTGTTTGACTCATCTTGGACTCTGAAGGTTGTGAAAAAGTTTTTCTTCATTAAAACGATGAACAAAGAGATGACTCAGAAGACAGCAAATCGAGATTTTTTTTTTTTTTTTGACACTTATACACCCTGGACTGTCTAGCAAGAAATCCACATAAGAGTACAATCAGGCAGTATTTATTTCTTGAACCTACATCGCATCATTTATTATCTAACTCTTTTACACACACACACACACACACACACACACACACACAGAGGATGTTTTTCAGGTCAGGTTGACCCGAATGGATACCTCTCAATAACACTAAACCCAAATGTGGACATGAGTTGGGACCCGTCTCTTCATCAGGACATCTGGTTCAAATCACACATTCATATTCCTGGATGCTCGTGTCCTCACTGCATAACTGATTCTGATTATTATGATCACATACTTACTTTGGCTTAAAAAGGTTGACCTTGCATATCACTTTATATAATAATATGGGAACAATGGTTGTGTCCCACCTGGTTCTGTGACTGTCGGGGACAAGTTGGAGACACAAAATTGCAAGAAAATCTTAACTTTTCACTTGGAATCACACCGAATGACACGTTTGCGTGAACTCTTGGTGAAATTTGGTTCATAAATTTGTCTGGAGCTCACGTTCTGTATATATTGTCAAAAAACCCTGAATGTCTTTAGCACTTTTTAACTGTAGAAAGGTTCTAGATGGGTTTCAGACGCTTGTGAAGACTGTGGGTATTTAGAGAAAATGGCCTATTTGAAATTCCTGCGACACAAGAGTAAGACCCTTCAACTCAAGCCAAGAAATTTCGAACCCTCACAATTGTTTTGAGACATTTTGGAAAGTGCCTGGCAAATGCTGAATTTGTCACAAACAGTCTCAGAGCAATAAGATGCTGCCTTTAGGAATTAACTAATTTTGCCTCCTAACTAAACAATTTCTTTGTAATTTTTAAAAATATTTTATCTGTGCTGTTGCAAAATTGCTGAGCAGAGCCAGATACTCTTATAGTCATGTTTCGGAAAGCTTGAATCTAACCTGAAAAGTGATTTCCATTTTCACACATTTCATGTGGATTTGTAGAGACGGGAGTTTCGGGACGTCCTGATGCATCCTGATTAATCAGGATCCGACTCGATCACATCTCCTGTTTGTTGTTCTCGGCTGCGTTACACAAACTGTCAGAAATATTAAAACTGTTTAACTGCAGTGCGAGTAAGTGAACCGCAGAGCCAAATGAATAAATAAACAGCAGCCAGCGGTTTTAATTAATGATATTCCCACCCTGACAGTGAGCTCGCCTGCTGCTGATGTGCACAACAAACTCTTTGTCTCAATTTCGGGGACGGTGATGGTGTGCAGGTGCCACTTTCACCTAAAACGGTTAGTTTTCCTCTGAACTGCAGGGTTGTTGTTTTTTTTCATGCTGGAGATAAAAAGTCTTCAGGCAAAAACAGATCTGCACAAACCTTTCAGCGCTTATTATGCAAAACTACAGGAAACTATACAGATGATGCAACCACCAAAGGAAGGTATTTTTTTTGTATTATTTGGACATAAATTCAGTCTGCATGAACAGATTTTATTGCATTTGCTGGTGAAGCAATCAGGTCTTCCAGTGGTTCCCCCAGCTAACATTAGATCTCTAACTCGATGAGTTTCATGGGATTCAGTTTGTAGACATCAAAAATATTCTCAAACCTAGAGGAGAGCCAGAATTTCTTTATTTTTATATAAAGACTAAGTATTTCAGATTCACTGACTGACGCCCGACAACTTCCTGTGTTAGAACATTTTGTGAATCGTGGCAAGTTTGGAAAATCTCCTTCAAATCGCACCACGCCAGCGTTTATCCATTTTAGCTCAAATATGAGGACAGCAAGCCTAGTCCTGTTTAATATTTTCAATGACCAAGCTGCTGTCATGGATCTGCTGCCACAGCACCCCCCCAGACTCCATCCAGGACCTCGATATGCTGCTACAACAACGATAAACTGCCACAACCTCGTTATGGATCTTTTGTGCATGATCAAAACCCTCCACAACTTCTCATCCTCTGTTACTCGTAGCAGGAAGCCCTCTGTGGTCTTAATATGCACCTAAAGACCTCAACAAGCAAAGACTGATTTTATTTTATCCTAGACTGGTTGTCATCTAGTGTGAAGGCCTTTTTGTTATTTGTGTAATGCAGCTTTCTTGAGGAGGTAGTCTGGGTAATAAAAATCAACAACCAAACTTCAAACTCTCCCAGCTTTTTTTCTAAATGGGTGGATGTTTTACACTTCATGCTCTGGTCCTCTATGGAAGGCCTGGGAACTTGAGGGTTCTCTTCAGTATCTTAGCTGGTCCCAGGACTGTGCTCTTCTGGACAGAGATCTCTGAGGTTGTTCCTGGGATCTGTTGGAGCCACTCTTCCAGTTTGGGGGTCACATCATTGAGTGCTCTGATGACCACTGGCACCACTGAGGTCTTAACTCTCCACATCGTCTTTATCTTCTCTTTCATGCCTTCTCAAGATTCAAGACGTGGAGGTCTCTGGTTCGAGTCTTGATTTGTCAATTACTTTAGTGTGGATGGATGTTCTGCTTGTCTCTGGGGTTTCTCCAAGGTCTCCTTGCAATCATAAATTGAGTTTGTGTGTATCATTGTCATATGTTTTTGTGATGAACTTGCAGTCTGTTCAGGGTGTACTTTTCGAGCAGTTATAACTGGAATAGGTTTCACCTCCTCTTTACCTTGAACAGAATAAAGTGGGTATAAAAAAATTTAAGATATTTGTGTTGGTGTGTGTTGCGTTGCTTCTTCTTCAAAAAAAGAGCAACTCAGTTCAGGAAAATTATATTTTTATGCCGTCACACCATCTGTCTTAATGTAAGGCATTATGTTTTTCTAAGCTTTAATTTTTACCTTTTAACTAATTTATGAAACAAAATATTTACTGAGAGTGTGAAGAGGCTGCAGAAAGTTGAATTCCCTAACCCCTCTGCATTTATTATTACATAGTGTGTGTTTGCATAAGAAAAGCACAACAAGAATAATGATAGACGCCTATGTGAGGTTTTATTTGGGTACAACAACGTTTCAAGCTTAACTTAAAAAAACAGTTCAGTCATAGTGCCAACATGGCAGTCAACTGAGCTGGAAGGAAAAAAAACAAGTTGCAAATATGTCCAAATCCTGTTTTTGTACAGAATGACTTGTATGAAATATTTATGAGGTGCTCTAAAAGTTTTGTTGTTAATTAAATCTAAGTGACCTTCGTCCTACAGCTACGCTGCAAACATTTCAGCTCTGCAGCGCTCCGGCTTCAGCGCAGGAGTTTCTACGTCTGCCAGAAGAGAAAGTCAGGCAGGAGGACATAAGGAGATAAATCCTCAGTCCAAATGGCGATGATAACGCTTGTTACCAGCAGTAATGAGGTCAGAGTCGCCGCTGTCTGCCTCAGATGGAGATTTATACAGAGACGAGGAGGTCCAGCTGTCCTCCAAGGCACATACCAATAAAGATGGATCTACTTGAGTAACTGGGACCAGGAAGGATGACGAGCATGATGGAGAATCCCTGTGTTGTGATATGGACTCAGACAAACATTCAGGGCACTTTTTGGAGCGTTAAATGACTGTACACATAGTAAACTGTGTTTTAAGACTACTTCTCTAACACCTGTTTCACATTTTGAAGCCTGTAGTTGAATATTTTAGATGGCAGTTATGACTTTACCAACTAACTTTCATCACCTTCGGCTCATGACTATACTTGGACATTAAATGAGTAAAAATCTTGATAATTTGGTGGCAGTGACGACCATCAGGCAGACTCTGCATAATACCCCAGAGTATCACAATAGAAGACTTTGGATAGGAAAGAATACCAAGACCAAAACTTTCATCAAATGAGACCCCAATATAAATTTTTTAATGTAATAAACTTTATTTAAACCACTTAAGGTGAAGAAAACAAAGACCTAAAATCTAAATTATTTTGGTCGAGTGGAATTAAAGTTAAATTAAAGAATTTTTCAGTCTTAGAACTTAGTTTATTCTTTTTTCAGGGATTGTTTCTGCTTCAATTAACCCCTCCTGTTTTATAAAACTCAAAAACCTTAAAGCTTTCACACACTTTTCTAAAAAACAGTCCATAAAGGAAGGATTAACAAATCCATGGGAGCAGAACAACTCTCCTGCATGCAGTTAAACTACCAGTGAGAATTTATTACTGCATAAACTTTCATTCTGCTCCTTTTGAAACTTAAAAATACCAGCTATCACATTTGTAGGTCTCCTTCTGCATCCATAACATGTAGGGGAAAAATGCAGCAAAAGTTGTTTGTTTTTTTTTCCCCCGTTGTTAAATAATAAGAAGCTGGAGGTGAGTCTTTAACGACGGGGAAGATGGAGGGGATTTATGTTAATATTTTGTGAACCATCCTCCTGGAGGGCTGAATGCTGGAAGACAAGAATAAACTACAAAAGTCTAAGCAACTTTGCATGAAAGAAATGCACCAATATATGGGTCTTTCTTGAACAATTAAATCTAAAACTTTAACAGTCAAATGTGTTTAGTAACTTGTTTCCTCTCTCACTTAATAATATTTGATATTTTATTAGAAAATATGAGTAACGTAAAGCAGTTTCATATTTTTAAAAGTCATAAAATGTTAAAGATAAATCTTTGCCTGCATATTCACCACCTCGAATGAAAAAAAGTATGTCATTAACTCACAAACAGTCTCTCTTGGACTGGTTATCTTTTGATTACTGAGCGTTATTACAAGTTCCAACTACAGGCGAACAGAATTGTAGAAGGTTATTGGTGCGGAGTGCAGTATTGTCCCAAATAAAACACCACAGCAGCACTTATTGCTGCAATCGGGTTTGAGTTTGTGTGTCTGGGCCAGCAGGGAGCCTTCATGAAAGAGGAAAGCAATTAAACAGACAGGCTGAACCAATTCACTGTAGCTTTATTGAAGTGATGCAGTGGAAGGAGTAGAGAGACTAAAGTACTAGAGTTACCACCACCATATCATCTCATTTCCACAGTGAGAAAGAGACTACATTGGTAGCAGAACAAATACAGAGCAAGCAAAAGGAATGGACAGCTGGGGACTGAAGTATTCACTCAGCTGGGAGGAAAGAAACATGAACGAGAAGACGACAAAAAAGGAGATTACAAAAAGATAACAGATGGAGATGGGAGCCATTTACATTATTTCTTTTAGAATTAAGCCCTGCGTTTCTATAGGGAGAGAAAGTGATGTTGTAGCAGTGGTTCTCATACTATACATGCTGTTTGTGTAGTTCTGTACGTCAGCAACACGTTTCCATGACGATCCTAACACTTACATCCACAATCGCACCACACCCTGAGCTCGGTATTGGTATGACTGTCTCCAACTGAAGACAATTACACTAGCATGGCGTTCATGGCACAATGGGACCGTAGCCCAGGCATGAGGCCCCCGTGGCCAGTTCTGCTTCAAATCCTTGACAACCAAGCCATGCCTAAGTGCTTGGGCGCCATGTTGCAAATATTCTGCCACCACACTCCACCCAGGGCCGCATTGTGCTGCCACCACCATGATAAACCTCCTCAACCATGCTACGAATGCTTCATGCATGCTGAAAACCACTGTGGACCTTCAGCATCATGCTCTGTCATGACGAAGAGCCCACTGCATTCTTAAGGTAGCTCCTCATTTGGGCTGTGACTGATGGCGATGAGTTGGAGAACGCCATTCGTGAGGGAGTCTCTAAAGCAGGGGTGGCCAATCCTGGTCCTCGAGGGCCACTATCCTGCATGTTTTACTCGTTTCCCTGCTCCAACACACCTGATTCAGAGGTTAAATGACCTCCTCTTGTTCTGCAGAAGCCTATTAATCACCCATTGATTCAAATCAGGTGTGTTGGAGCAGAGGAACAGGTAAAACATGCAGGATGGTGGCCCTTGAAGACGAGGATTGGCCACCCCTGCTCTAAAGTGTCTCAAAACATCCCTGATGTTCCTCAGGTCAGAGTCTCCTCTGACAGAAAACCTACACGACTACAGCCCTGAATGTCCACATCTAACTATGTCGATGATAAATAATAATTTTTAAAAAACTGCAAATTTGCCTACCTTTATATTAAGTGTCCTCCAGTAGAATAAATTATAAACCTGAGGGTGGCTTTTAAGGTGGGTCCAAAGCCACAGTGGGAACAGAGATGGGCAACAGATAAATTGTGGACGACCTACAATAGATTTTTGCTCATCGTGCACAAGAAAGTAGGCTGTGATTTCCAAAAATTGACTGCTTAAAATGCAGCCACACAACTGACTGGTAACAAACACTTAGAATTCAATGAGACTGCAACAGTAAATTTGCTTATTTTATCCCTGTTTTCTCACAATTTAGATTCACTATCTAGTCTCCAACAGCCCAGTGAAGTATAACCTTCATACACACCTGAAGTCCTCGCCAGGATCCACCATTTTCCAATCCCATTCTGGCTGATTGTTGTTTTTTAATGTTGTACTAGGATCTATCCAGTGTGCAGAAAGCCTTAGCATTTTTCACTCATTGGGTGTTGCTTATTGGTGTAAAAAAAAAAAAAAAAAGTATGTTCCTGTGAAACCACTGCTGTTTATCTTTGGTAATTTACACATGAGAATAAGAAGCAGTTAAGCCTCACATTGACAACAACATACAGTAAATACAAACAGCTGGAGTAGTAGAACCAGATGGACTCCCTACCATCTTACCTAAACCATTTTTGGCCCTCATTTCAGAATCAACAGCTAGTCTGGTAGTATTTTTCTTAAGTTTAATAACTTAACTTAATTACTCAACAAAAACAAACAGCATAAAGTTTTTCTTTTTCTTTTTTCTTAAACTGTACACCCACTACAGCTGTGTTCTAGTTTAGTAAAACCCAATCTTTTTACTTGTTGTCGTCTTGTCAACACATTTTTCTTTACAGAGACTAGAAAAAAAGCGAATGCTGAAAGCTGAATGATTTTGCTGACATCTGCTGAAGAAACTGAAATTGAGTTAAAGTTATAAGAAGCCGAACACTAGCTAAAAGGAGCTAAATGCAAGTACCAAAAGGGTAGCTAAAAGTACCAAAAAACTGGCTAAAAGTAGCAAAAGGCAAGCTAAAAGTAGTGGAAGTCTAACTGAAAGTAACAAAAAGATAGCTAATACCTAAAAATAGCACATGAGGTCAAACAGAGCAGGTTTTCTGAAGCAGATTTAAAAGAGAACAGTTCTTTTGAAGGAATTGAAGAGATCTCAATCTGTTTCTATGGGTAAAATATTTTGAAATAATAAATTTTTAAGATATAAAAGTAAGAAGCAACAACAAATGAACCATCTACTGAATGAGCTGAATGTTTTGATATTCTGAAGTTGTCAGTTTGTAAAAAAACTGGGAAAAATAAAAAAAAGGAAATCAATAGTGTGACTAACTGCCTGATACACTGACACTCCTGTCTGTTCACCTAAAATGTGTAGCAGTTTGTTAAAATTGTCTGAACATGCAGCCAAAATCATCATAAAAATCTCAATTTTATATAAAAAGTAAAAAGTAACTTTCAAGTCAAGGTCCTGGAGCATCCATGAATCAGTGATTCCTACCAACACATTTATTATTCATCCAATGGATGCACACTGAAGTGCACATACTGCAACCTTTACAAACACTTTAGCGTTATGTAATAAATATTGTAACAGGATTATTACACTGGCCCGAATGTTCAAAGTGGCAGCTCACCTTTGGATGGGAAAACAATTCGTGTTGTGTGTAAGAGTAACATGACGTCTGGATTATTCATGGGTTTGAAAAATGCATGGTGTTTAACTTTACATTCACTGCATTTTCCACGACAGCTACAGTGAAACGAAGACTTTCGGCTGCCTGTGAGAGCGCCTGGCAGCCGAAAGTCTAAATCCCAGCAAGGACTGAGGAAGATTTCCTCCCTCTTCAAAGATTCCTCTCAAGGACCCCCGTACCAGCGCCGCTCTTGTGTGTGCATGTGATAAAAGATTGGGTGTCCACACGGCTCTGAGCACCCAGATGGTGTTTGCCAGTGACGCAGTTTTTAGCTCCAACCTTCAATCCTTTATCGCACACATCACTTACTGTAAACCCTGCACACATACAATCCCTGTGGGGCTCTTCAGTGCTCCCAACACCGAGGCGCCATGTTCGGGCACGACTCTCTCCTCATTAACCCGCCCATCTGCTTCCAAGTTGTGGCGTTTTTTTTTTTTTTTTTTCCTCCTTTTTTTAAATGGAGGCATGCTTCCCAAGCGCCGCCACTCAATCACTGCTTCCTCTCCTGTTTTATTCCAGCTTTGTTTGTCTCAAACCGAAGCCGATTGTTTTATTCAAAACAGTCACTTTTCCTTCATCTCTGACGGGATTTATTGTCTTCAAAGTTATAATCGTCTTTTGTGTATTTAAAAAACAAACAAACCATGAACCGTTTTTCTTGCTTCCTCTCTGACATTTTGTTGCTTTTAAATATTGTTCCACTGAAGTTTTTTTTTTTGTCATTTTTTTGTTCGTTTTTTCAAACATTTTTTTTTCCACTGAAATATTTTGGGATTATAGGAAAGAAAATAAAGCATATGTAATTTATTTTTTAAGTTTGCGTGTAATAGTGGACAGATTTTTTTTATTCCACAAGGCTAGGTCGATTCATGTCATTGCTTTGTTCCGAATAATACTAGTTTTGACAAATTTTAAATAAACTTTTTGAAGAATTATATCAATTTTTATGGTCCCCAAAGTAGGAGAACTGTCTTTGCTAGTTTACCAAAACGAAAATTTCAGTTCTGAGACAAAACGTGTTTTCAGACATGAACACCTCAGTGACTGCAGATTGCTTCTTTGGGCTGTGAAACGAGGTAGTCACAGAGCTGAAACAGTCGATATGCGCAGCGCGTTTTTCTTCGAAAAACCAGTGGCTTTCAGCTGCATTTTGGAGCGTACGGAAGACAAATTTAAGTAGTTGTGCATTTTATTTGAAATATTTTATTGAACGAAAACAGAATCGCTTCACTGAGCTCAACCCAGTGTTGTCCACAAGGCGTCCGTCACACATATGAAACGTTGAGCAACTGATTTTTGTTCTGCGCCGCTTTTGGTTCCATCAGCGTTTTATGGTTGGCTAGAGGCACCCTAAAAGATGGACTGGTTTGTGCATCCATTTTGCAAAACTGCTTTAGAAAGATCCTATTGTCTTCCTAATTCAAGATGGTCGTCACTGATAATCAACCTTAGCAACACAAAAATGGTTTTAAGCTAGTAACTGTTACAGATATTTAGCTAAAATTTGTAGCTGAGTCATTCACAACACATACTCTGTGCCAGATCTCCATATATTGACTGAGCTTGTGGTTTTTTTGTCAAGGTTTGATCAAATGGCTATAACTCTGTTTCTTTACAACACAAGATAATCTTATTTTGGCATGAAAGTCATAACTTGGGCAACAAAAACCTCACCATATTAGCATAGTTTTGGAAACAATATTAAATGCCGTTGTTTACGTTTTAGAAACTCCATCTGAATTCACCCGAGCTGTTAAGAAGTCATCTGTGAGCCATAAAATTCAGAGTACACTTTAGAAAGAAGAACAAATAAATTATCAAAGATGAGATCTGCCTGTTTTGGGTACGGATGTTCTCATTGCAGCTTGATATGCATGAGAGCTCAGCAGGTGTTTGCCTACACGGAAAGCAAACCAAACAAATGATGCTTTGACATGCATCACATGCTACTGCTGCTGCTGCTGCTTTTTTTGGGACTTGTAGCCATTTTTACCTTGAAGCAGAGCTTGTTGGTGGAAGAATGTTCATTTAATAAACGTGTCTGAAGCTGTTTTTAATAAAATCCATCCCTGTTTTCTGTATAAATGCATTAGTTATGGGGCCAGTGGCCAAAGTTGTGAATCTCTCTCTTTTTTTGTTGTTTTCTGCCTGATGTTCTGGTTTGCAGTCGGTCTTGTTTTTTCTTGCTTGTGGCTCAGAACTGGCAGCAACACTTGATTCCAGGTGATAGGTGCACTGTATGAATGGGTTGAGGTTGTTTCAAGATTTGAAATATTTATGACACTGATTAGGGTCAGTTTTGTTTATATTCAGGTTTTATTGGTTGCCATGCAACCTTGTAAGTGTATCTAGGTCCCAAAACACTAACCTATCCAAATATGTTATTTATTTCTATCGTTTTAGTGATTTATATATATTTTTTTTTTCATCAACTATCTGATAAAAATGTCTAATTTGTGCAGTCCTTAAGTTAAATACTGCCAAAGCTGGTACTCCATCATGTAATTCTTGTGTTAATTCACTTAAATCCTCTTTGGCTTATTACTAATTTGAAAGTAAAGAAATGTTTGCATGGTAAAGTAGGAAGAACAACATGTGGCATTAGCTCATAAGCTGCCCAAACATCTCTGATATATTTATATATACACCATCTCAGAGGAAGTACACTCTTAAATCCAATCTCTTCCTGTTTTTTTGTTATTAGAACACACTCATCTCTACTAATTATCCTTTCTACAGTCATTTTCTGTTTAAAAAAAAAACAAAAACCCAGCATTTGTTTGCTTTTTCTGTTTTCCGTCATACATACCAAACCATGACTTGGGCCAGCCGTTACAGCCCTGCTGATGAAACGTGTTCTCTATACGCCTGCGTTTGTGTCTGCAAAGCTTGAACGACTGCAGATTGACGATTTTATTGAGCTCTTTGAAGGGGCCTGATGACCTCATACACAACTTCATAATTCATAAGCACAATCACCTTTTGCTAATGCGCCGACTGTTATTTCTTTCAGTAGCTTAACTGACGATCCATTAGGCGTAAGTTATCTCACACATTAGGATAGTCGAGGCTTATTGTATAGATTCATTTAACCATCTGTTTAGGAAAAAGAGTATCATCAGTGTAGTACACTGTATTTGCCCTCCTTAGACTTTTTAGCTGTCCTTCAGAGAGACAGAATAGAAAATGCAAATTTCATTTCAGCTTTTAGGGTTTCATTTGAGACAATCTGCTGTAAAATACTAACATATGTTTAACACTGAGGTGTGATTCTCTCAGGCCATTATGGTTGGCATTGAAATTACGACCTTGTTACCGGCTTGTATTGACTTCCTTATTTTATTGCGTCGCTTGTTATTAGCAGTAATGGAAGTTTGTAGACCTCCGTGTTAGATTGGTATACAGTGGAGCGAGGTGCAGGATTTACATAGATGTTCAGCATTTTCTCCTCTTTTTCTCTTATCAATGAAATGCAGCAGAGAAGCCGAAGCTCCTCCCGGCATTCCCTGGGAATCCGAGCTGACGCTTACCTTTGTGTTGTAAATAACTGCCTCCCCTTCTCCTCCTCCCTTACTCCAGCCTTTGCTGGGTAACTCTGCAAATATATTGTGCTTTTTTGATGTTTTCTGCTTGTCTGAGCTGCTTTAGGCTCCTTCTAAAAATAGGACGGATCAGTTTTTAGTGCAGTGACAGGACGGAGACGCTGGGACTGGACCACATTCCTTCCCATCCTAAACACTTTGGTTTATGTCTTGTTTTGCATATTTCAGCTGTTACATATCAATATAATAAAACACCACTGGGGGGGGGGGAGCGTAATCCATCCCCTCAGCCCTGGGATAAATGTGACCTTTTGAGGTTTAAAATTGTTTCTAGGATCATTTTGTGAGGCTGACTTTAGTCATGGTTTGCACTGAATCAGGATATTTTGACCATGTTATAGCTTTGTTGGAAATAAATATTTTTTGGCTGAAATGTGAGAGCTCGATAAGATGATGTGACATTTTCACATTTTATTGTTTTGCTTTGAATCCATGGACACATCTTACATAATGAGTTAACGATACACATGAACAGAGAAACAATTTGGCAAGGAACATGTTGTTGGGTCAACTTGACCCTGCAGAAAGCTTCTTGGCTTCGTTTTTGGTCACAGTGTTTGGTCACAGTGTCTCTCCGTCCTTGTATCAGGACATCTGGTTAGGAACACAAACACCTTCTTTTTTTTTTTTTTTTTTAAAGAAACTGGGCGTACTTTTGGCAAAAACAACTAGTTTTGTGCGGGAAACAGTTCCAGACTTTACAAAAACTTTTATTTTAATTATAAAACTCTCCTTTCTACTTGCAATTAATTTTGGCTTCTTTAAATGAACAGGGCTAATTTAAGCAGTCACTTTATGGTTTATGTTTCATGTTTTTGTTTTAAAAATGGCCGTGTTCACACGGTTGGGATGAGGGTTCAGGTTCTGCTGCTGACAAACCCTCATATGGAACAGAAGCGTCGGGTGCCGGAGATATTTGCGTTCCTCTATTTTCTGCAGACCAGTGGATCAAGGCTGGAGGAGTGGGCGCGTATTCTGGTAGTAAAGTCACCTGTGGCTGTAGTTTTCACTTTTATAATCTTCTCAAAATAGTAGCTGGCATAAAAATCAAAAACTTTTCAAGATGGCCAGAAACAATCGCCGGATCACTTTGAGGGTAGGTGAACCTGAAGAACAGTCTTTAATAAAATATATACATCTATAAATACATATTTTACACGAGCACCTGGTAGTGACACCAAGTTGTCTCTTAATGCAGCTTGTCCAGTCGGGGTGCTTTTTTTCAACACAACACCTACAGTTTTACCCCGCTCCCAGAAAAAAGAAAAACGACTTCAAGTGTCCAACCATCTGTTTCTGCCATTGTAGTTTATTTTGAAAGGATTATAAAGTGGAAATGATGGTTATGGGTGAGCTCAGCTTCACTGTCAGTGTACATGCGATTTTCCCCCCCAACATTGATCCGTTAAAACGAAGGAATAGAAAAGATCCCTGGCTGGTAGAAATAGTGGCATTTGGAGTGAGTAAATTTTAATTTACAATTCAAATATTCAAAGAGAAACTAAATGATTCCAGATGAAATCAAAGAGTCTAGTGGCTTGTCTCGCTACCTGATGTACCTGTTGGCACAGTGTTACCACCATGTGCTGGTTGAATAAAAAATCGCTGCCCATTCCTATTTTAAAGCCAGTTGATTCTGTACTTTATTGATTAAAATATATAACAACATCCTTACAGATGGGATCATCTCTCCAGAGAGTGCACGGTTTATTAATAGAGCGTTGTAGATTGCCAAAAGCAAAAAAATAGAAAGCCAATTAAAATATTCGTGCAGGTTTGAAGTAAAAAATGAGCAGAAAAGGCTAATATTTCCTAAAGGAGGTTCATTTCTGTTCTTGCAGCCCGTACAGAGAGAATTTGAAAAATATTTAAATAATATTTAATGTCAATATCATCAAGTGTTGAACAGAATCAAATGTTAACCTAATTTATAAAGGTCTCCTACAGTTTTTGAGGCTGGGAGAGGAAGTGGAATGATGTCAGACTAATTCATGACCATAAAGAGCCACCTGGGTGGATTAGACTGACTTATATCATCATGAAAGAAAGTATACTGTGGCTGTGTGACGTAATTGTAATGCAGAGAGGATGGCTGAATCATGTCGGGAGGCGGAGTGTGACGCTGCGGCAGTGGAGGGTGGTGTGGTCACTGAGACATCTCTCGACACTCTGTCCTGTCCTCTTTGTCCTGAACCTTTTCATCCTTCTATCCTTCTTTTTCCACAAGCAAAGGTTTGATTTATTCCCTCTCAGCCCAGCTCAGACTTCGTGAATATTTCTTTGTGTGTTATCATAAATCTAATTTTTGCTTTTATTTTGTTGAGTTGGTAAAGGCTCTGCGTGTGTGTGTGTGTGTGTGTGTCTTTCCACCCTTCTTTGAGGGTGAGCGGATATGACAGCATCCACCAAAAATGAACTGTTGTCCTCAAGAATCTCCCAGCTCTCTTTCTGTGTGTGTGTTTGTGTGGGCAGATCTGCAGTTTCAGAAATCAGTGAGGCAGAGCGTTTTCTCCAACCGCTGCCCTTTCCCATGATGCGTCACTGTGTGTGTGCACACGAATGTATGTTCACATCCGTGACCTAAAACACATCCTATTAGAGGTAACGCTCCACTGTGGTCCTCCACTTGGGGCCCGTGGTGCAGCTCCGAGCTGGGCCTCGGGGCTGACAGCAGACCAGCAGCCACCTGACTGAGCTGAGCAGAGGGAGGCCTCGTGGTGCAGCTCTGCCCTCAGGCCCAGGCTGTGCTTTCTGACCATCCAGTGAGTCATAAAACATTAGCTAACATGTTAACAGAGGCCCATCCTCTACCAGTGGATAACAACAGAAATATAAAGAGCCTTTGTAGCGTTTACGTCACAGAACTGATCTTTTGCGAACTATTCTTTTAAGGATGCATCTTCACAAAACAATAGGAAGCATATGGTAATGGCTTTACTATGAAACTGATATAGTCACTAAATGTTAACACACTCAGATTATAGACAGAGAAATATAGAAAATCTACTTGGTCGTTCTTATTTGTCCGTTCCTTTTATTCACACTGTCAACATGTTCAGTAGGATTTCTGCATCTGACGCGGCGCTCGCTGCTCGTCTCGACGCATCATGTCTGGTCACCTCGTCGTCAGGACACGGCTGCGTGAAACCAGTCGCAACACATGTTCAGTTCACTGACTGATGCCGATCGTGGTCATTTCCTGCTTCATTACACACGTGAGGAGGTCGAGTTAGAAAACTTCAGCAGCTCTTATCAAAGCAGGCTAAGCTGCATGCAAACGTGCTGATGCTTACTGTTTTAGCAAGTTAGCAGGCATACAGTATTGGTAAAGTTAGAAGTTTAGCTGAAAAACATAAATGTTAATGCAGATATTTATCCAAAGATGATCAGTATTATTGGATTTTTCTTTTAAAATGACATAATCTGTATTTTTGTTTGTTAAACGCACATGATGCATTTGAAATACCACAGTTTATTCCAAGGCTCGTGCTCCTTATAGACTTTACAGCATCTGCTTGGTGACAGTTCTGATGTCTTTATTGGAGAAACCAAACGGCTGCATCGGCCAAATTACCTGCTGAGAAATGTTTGGCAGATGCTTCAAATCTGTCCGTACAGATATGAACGTCAGGGGAGCCACGCTGCATCTTATTGGTTTTCTCACTGACATGCTCTCGTGTGGCTTTTCAAGCATATCTGTGTGTGTGTGTGTGTGTCTGGCTTCCAGTCATTTAGGCTGATAAAGCAATAAACTCAAAACCATTAAAAAATTGTCACGTTCAGGTGAGACAGCTGTAATAATAATAAAAAAAAATCTCTGCTCCTAAAACACTTTCCTCTTCCCTCCTGACACCATGACCTCTAATGGAGGAGGTCAGAGGAAGGGGTTAGAAAGGCCAGTAAAAATAAATTAAAGCCCTGGCATCCTTGAAGGACTGCATATCACCCGCTGCCTTTCATGCCAGAGTTTTAAACTAAGATCATCCTCTGCTGAGAAGGCATGGAGTTGTAGCTGCTAGGGCTCATGAGATGTGTCGGGGACGTCTTTCAGCTACTACTGCACCAATTTTTAGTTCAATAATTGACTGAGTCACTTGTGGGTTTGCTAAGGTCAATTAGCTATAGTGGCCATAGTGAAAACCTTTTCTGTGCTCCACCTCTAGACACGTCTTCAGGATTATGTGAGTGAATTCATGCTTTGGATAATTTTCTGGGTTGCGTATTTGCCTCTCTGCCACTAGATTTGATCCTAGCTTTTCTACTGAGCAAGATGACGTCCATTTCCATTAGTGGGGTGAAAAACCCTCCATTGGAGATAGTTCCTATTTAGCTTGTAAAACATGTTCTTCATGATGGTGTGTCAGTGTCTTTACTGGTGCAGTTTCTGAGCAGGATTTCTTGGATTGTTCCCACTGGCTCACTTCCATGAAACTAAACCACGTGGTTCATGATTTAAGATGGGTCATCTGCTAATTGTCGATCCGACCCCCCCATCTTTTCCAGTTCATATGGTGATGTATGGAAGTGTCAGTGAGCAAGACACCGACTCCCACCGATTCCCACAATTGTGTTCATCAGTGTGTGAATGACTGTGTGTGAAAGAGTTACTGTCGCTGGTGAAATGATCATAACTGGTGGAAAAGAGGAGAGGGGAAGTAAATTAAAGAAAAGAAAATGGTCATTACTGGAATAAATTAATTTCTGCTTCTGTGTGAAAGCTGTGTTAATTAACAAATGAAACTGGGCCAAAATAAGATCCCCTGCAATGTCCAACATGGTGCAACTTATTTATTATACAAATTAAGATACTTCCTGTGGAAACATACAGCATAAAATAAACTGAGATGGATGGTTTTTAGCCTAATAAGTGTGTGCATGGAAATTCAATAGAGTACAGCATTAAAATACAAAAGACGGGCAAAAGAGTAGGCAGAGATGCTATATAATGTCTAAACAAGAACAGACGTCAGCTTCACATTTTCCTTTAGGTCATAAAACCGTATTCAGTGTTGATGCTTTGTTTCATTTTGAAGATAAGAGAATGGCTATCACAAAGTATAATGTCACCATCGTTTTTGCTCCGAGACTCTTTTTGTCATTTTGGTCTATTCAATCAACCGATATCCTCCATCTTTCTGTCCTTCTCGTCTTCTTCGCCTCCTGTTTGCTCATGTTTTATGGATGCTAAGTGCTCAAAAGCATTTACAAGGAGTTTAGTTCGCTCATCGCTTGGCGCTTTCACCTAAAATATTCACGCCTAAAAGAGTTTTGTGCCTTTTGGCATTTCCCCCTGAGGGTGTCTGCTACATCACTGTTAAATTTGTTGTCTTTTTTTATTTTGAAAGTGAAAGTTCATTTATCTCCCCCTTGTCGTTAATGTATAGCTGTTTTAAGCTGTCGTGGGTGATGGGAGTTAATGTGCTGGTTGTGGAGTTATTTTACTAAGGTATCATATTTTGGCCCACTCTTCTTTACATTGCCTGAGTTTACTAAGGTATCATATTTTGGCCCACTCTTCTTTACATTGCCTGAGTTCATTGAAGTTTCTGTACAGTGCTGTTAAGGTCCTACCACAGCATTTCCGTTGAGATTTCCTGACTTTGGACCGTTGCAACACGTTGATTCTTTTCTTTTTCACCCATTCCGTTTTAGATTAGCTGCTGTGTTTTGGACCATTGTCCTGTTGCATCATGACCCAAATTTGTCCAAGCTTCAGCTGTGGGACAGATGTCCTCACATTTGACTCCAGAATCCTTCAGTCGACTCAAAGATCCGGTGTCTGCAAAACAAGCCCAGATCACCAACCCTCCGCCACTGTGCTTGACAGTTGGTGTCACATGTGTTGTTGATATCTAAACATGGTGCTGTGTATTATGGGTAAGCATCTACTTTGGTCCAATCTGTCCAAAGGTCGATGTAGAACGATGGACTCCAAATATTGTGGAAATGACCGTTACCCTTTCCCAGGTTGATGGGCAACAATCGTTGCTTCTCTGAGCTCATTGCTGATGTCTTTCCTCCTTGGTGTTGCTGTTTGCTCCAGAGCAGCAATCTGACAAAACTCCTGCTTTTACAGAGCTGGTCACACTAATGATCAGTTAATCAATACATCTGATCAGCAGCTCCTGGCTGATACTGAACTTCCTAAATCCTGTGGAAGCAGCAAGGCTGGGCTCAGTTTTTTCCACACAGCTTGTTCATTTTTTCTATTTTGCTTCATTTTTGTGTAAGAAATAATGACGTGGTGGAGCCTGTTGTGTATTTTGTACACTTGAGGTTATATTTAAATCATTTTAGAATCCTGATATATGTTGTTGTTTTTCTTTTGGCTGCTCCCTTCTGTAGAGAGCAAAATCACGCAAAAAAATATGGCGATTGTTTCACTCTGAATGCCCTTCCGGCTCAAACTTGCAGCCTCAGGGTTATGAGACCGGAGCACTGTCGACTTTCTTTTTTCAGTGACTGTATTTTTTTGGCATCTAAAGTCATTCAAATTTAAAAAAAGGAACAAAATGAATCATTCTAAGCCTTACCCCGTCTAAAGACGTTCTGTGTAATGCACTTCAGGGCTGTAATCCTGCTGTTTTCTGACCAAGACATGTTGCAGACATTTTAGCACAACTTAAGGAAATTGTTCCAACCTGAGCAAAAGGAGAATAATACGTCTCCTTTAAGGCTCATTTGTGATACATATCTGTAAGCGTTTTACATAAAATGCCTCTAATTCTCTCAGCATTCAGCGACAGACTTCCTGATTTTTGTGACGGGGTGGAAGAAGCTGGAGAGCGAGGCGGGAGGAGGGGTGAGAAGGAAGCAGTGTGTCAATGATGAGTGGAGCGAAGCTTCATTTCTCCTCCTACTCTGCATCACCTCCTTTTAACACAGGGCACGGTGGGAGACAAAGTCGAGCAGACAGAATATGGCACCGCACGGCGCACGCGTGCGCTCGCGTGGACACGCGTGTGACGACACACTTGTGCTTTTTGTGGAAAAACCACTGCAGTGGCGTGTAGTGGGACTGATTCTTTACCTCTTTGTGCACGTCCGTGTGAGCCGTCGAGGGAAAAAGTCATGCGCACAAAAGCGTACATGCAGCAGTGTGCACGGGAGTGCACACGAGCACATGGCACAAATACCTTATTCTGCCTGACACACACACACACAGAGTGGTGAAATGAAAGGAAGCAGCGGTTTGCTTTAAGGTGCCGGGTTTAACCGGATGGCTGCAGATAAAAAGACAAACACATTCAGTAAAATAAAGCTTTGTTTTGATTGTGGGGTACAAGGAAATTAAAACTAAGTTTGGTAAAGATTTTGAATGTTTTTTTCACCTTTTTTTTTTCCACATGCTTTTGCTTATTTTGACAGAATCTAATCCAGAGTGTTAAACTCGGGTCGTATTCTGATGAGAACGGGCAGCTGTTTGGGTAAACGATGAGCACGATCTCATTCGGCGTCGCAAGAGCCATTAGCACTCAGAGTACGTTCTGAGGATGACTCTCAGCCACTACTACATCAAACCTTAGCTCAATATCTACAAACCTGACTAAGTTATATCCATTTTTCCGCTCAGTTATTCAGTTGTAGAGGTACATCTGATTACTTTTTAAGAGTTTAATTAAAATCCATCCCTTGGTTCATGAGATATTTAGTCACACGACGCAGACGCGGACAAAACAAACGTTCTTTAAGACAGCTCTGTCTTTAACCCCGCTTCTAACCTCTTCAGACAATACAAACAAACTATAGAAAGTTATGAAGCAACGAATGACAATCCTGTGAGAGTTTCATGAACTTCTGAGCGTCTGTGTTGAGGTGATTTAATAACCTTGTTTCCTTCTATAAAACCCAACACAAATCCATTTTGGATTGCTGTCAGGAGGTCAAACTCTTGCGTTGTGTTTATCATTTTTAGCTTATAGTTATTTTACTGTTGTCAGTCACGGTTTGTTTGGGTTTAGGTACATGGATTTTGCTTTTCTTCTTGGTTGGGTAGGTAAAAAAACAAACAAACTAGATCTTTTTGATGTATTTAAATGAATATAAATGACTTGCCCAGCTCAATAGTTGAAAGCTCCAAACAGAGCAGTAAAATTAGATTTCTGTTCCTAACTGTATAAAAGAATCTGACCTTTCTGTGCCGGGCTCGTGGTGAACACAGCAATAACCTAATCTTGATTGACGCAGGGTTCTGTTGTAGGTCAGTTACAATAAATGGCGAGATGGGAACGTTAGCGGTTGTTTCTGTTTAAACAAATAAAGTCTGAGCCTCAGCGAAGCCTCCTCTCTGCCTGTCTGTCAGTTGTCGGGTTGCTTGCTGCTGCGATCCTGTTCAAAATGGCTGCCTGCCCAGCATGATCGCAGCGCACGCTCCGAGAAACACTGATGGTTTCTTTTCATCTGGACTGCTCAGACAAGGCCGATATTGATTGGTACCTTGTTGAAACTATTACCGACACAAAAAGGCTTCGTTGTCATCCTTTCTGCCCTGTTGTTATAAAAAAAAACAACCTTTTCTGATGCTGCTTTTTTCTCTGAGAGTTAATGAGGATACTCCGCTACATTCAAACACATTTAATAGGTGACGTTATTGGGTTTAAAGAAAAAACAAACTTTAAAATGGTCAGATTTAACTCTTAATGGTTTATTTTCTAAAGACTGAAAACTTGGGCGAGTCTGCTAAGTGGTTTTTGTCTTTTAATCATTTATGAAATGAAAATCTGTGATATAATTTCTGTTTTTAAAATATGAGTCTGTATTTTCTCTTTTAAGAAAAGTCAGTCAGTGAGGTATTAGAGCCTAAAGTCAGTTTTAATGATGATAAAGGTGAGTTTGTCATGATTAAAGAGTGAACGACTTGCTGTAAAAAGTTTAAAATGGTTTCCTGAACTTTTTTTAAATCCATGATGGATTTTTAACTGTTTGATAATCAATCAGTGATAATTGTGGCATCACAAACATTGATAAAGTGTTGACATTTCAGTGTTGAATCGGAGGCATTATTTGAAAAAGGAACCCATAAATCATAATAATTTTAATTAGTCAAAGTTGTATTAACTTACAGAAGGACGCGGAAGAAAATAATTGCGTTCAGAAATCTACACCTGCTACACTGGAAAGGTCAAAGGTCAAGCCAGGATCTGGTTCAATGTGTAGCGCTCAGAGTGTGTGTTGTGAATGACTCTCAGCTACTACCGCTCTGAATTTTAGTTCAATATATGTGACGGAATTAGAGCCATTTTAGTGTTTTCTAAGACGGCCATCTTGAATTGGGTTGACTCCAAAAGCTGACTGTCGTAACCATTTTTCTGTTTGCTATTGTTGTTTAGCTGTGGCGGCCATCTTGAATTGTGGTGATTCCAAATGTTAATGAATTATAGATGTGCTTCCAGTGAATACTTTCTGAGAGTTTTAATAAAATCCTTCCGTTAGTTTGAGATATTTTGCTGACAGACGACCCAGGGTTGATGTCAACAGTAATTGCCGAACTTTAAAGCAAAAACAATGCTCATTGTGTAGAGCTTAGAGTATGAGTTGGGGATGATGATCAGCTACTACCACAACGAAGTTTAGCTCAATATCTGTAAAAGTGACTGAATTATAGCCGTTTTTGTGTTTTTAACATTTTGGCCACTTTGATTTGGGTTGACGTCAAAAGTTAATCCGTCGTAGATTCATGATTACTCTCTGCAAGTTTTAATAAAATTCATCCAGTGTTTCACGAGATGTTTCGCTAACAGACCGTCGGACGGACACGGGCAGAGACATTATCGCTTTCTGGCATTGTGGGACGATAAATGTTTTACGGTTTGTTTGTAGCCTTTGAGGACGTGAACAAAACAAACAAAAGGAACATAAAGTTGTGCTTGAGTATCGCAGTATTGTGCTGTTTCTAGTCTGAGGTGCGATGTTGTTTTGGGGACTCGGGACTCGATTCCTGCAGAGCAACGAGACGGTTGAGGTCAACAGTAGCAATCCATCAGAGTCAAGCTGTATCAGACGTGTGTGTGTGTGTGTGTGTGACCCAGTAGTGAAGTGAGTGCAGTAGTACTGACAGCGAGTGGGCGGCCGCTGGTGACAGGCCGGCCTCCTGGACTCGTCCATTTAGTCCCACACCAGCAGTGACCCTGAAACAGCATCCGCTGGCCTCACACTCGACTGCACAAACAGGTCAGAGCGCGCACACTCACACACACACAAACACACACTGCGGCCCGCTCGGATCAATGCGACACACTAACAGAACACAAACTCTCCTGTCGTTTTTACAAAACACCTGTGTTAAATCGGCTCCGGTGAGCTGAAATTAAGCACATGAGGGTGAATTTTGCGAATGTTGCTGAAGTGGGTCTTCTGTCTGAATCATGTCAGGTTCGAGCCGAGCCGAGCCGAGCTAACCCGTCATAGGTTCTCCAGCTCCGGTCTCTAAGAGCAGCAGGACTTCAGGGCGACCAAACTGCTCTGTCATCATATCTCTGCGTAAATCAGCAGACGCTTGGATGTGGTTTAGTGCCACTGACACACTTTTCCCTCACTCCCCCCCCCCCACCCCTCTAGATGTCAGGCCCCACCCACAGCGCGGCCAACTTTGATGATGAGCGTTACAGACCTCTGCGTGATCGATATATTGACCTCAGCTTCACAGAACAAACCTCCATTATTAACCACTTGTTTTAGAAGCAGAGAAAAATAAAAAAAGAACCTACCCTGGACTCGTTTACTGGATGTTCTCAGTTTAGGGGAAATTATCTCGCTCTTAAATTACATTTCTGTGGGAAAGTGATGAAAAGAGCCTTGAGGTTTACCAGCCGTAACACTTTAAAGTCCATCAGGTAAATTAACTATGTAGTTTTTCAAAATGAACTTCATTGGAGAAACGTTTTGCTTCCTGTTATTTGCATCTAACTACAATAAAATCATTCTTAGATCAACTTTATTTACATCACCCTGTTACGAAGCCTGTTTTGTTTTTATTTTAAACAATAAAAATGTGCAAGTTTTTTTTTTTTTTTTAACTCACAACCCAGGTGATGGAAATTCTGACACTTAGTGTATGAATGAGTTTCATCAAGCTTAGTATTTTCTAGTGTTTTGGATCAGAAATCTTTTCCTGATTTTAAATGAGTACCGGTACTTTTATATCGCCCACCACTGAAAGATGAAGGTGGACGATCTTGGCTTTGACCCTTTCCGTGTGCGTATATTTGTCTGTTAGCATAATATCTCATGAACCACTGGACAGATTTTAACAAAACTTGCTGAAAGTAATTATTGGATGTACCTCTACAGCTGATTATTGTTTGGAGTCGGTCCAATCCAAGATGACCACCACAGATGATTGATTTGGGCATTTACTCTGTCACTTTACCAAATATTGAGCTAACATTTGATGTGGTAGTAGCTGAGAGTCATTCACAACACGTACTCTGAGCGTGACTTCCTGCTTTATTGTGTTAGATTGTTCAAAATAGCGACAACTTTGTCTTTTTTCAACATAAGATGATCTAAATTTCTGGCATGATAGACGGTGGGCGACAAGAATGCTAGGCCTTTATTTACTTATACAAATATTTCAATTTATGTACTTGTACTTCAGGGGAACTAATAATACTAACTCGGACTGTTAAGATACTCTGTATGTTCACAGTTTTGTTTCAGTGTGTAACAATAACCCTAAGAATAATCTACCTTTAAATTGAAGTTTTCTAACAGGTTTGTTTTCAGAAATAAGCCTTTCAGAAATAATCCTTTTAAATACAGGGCTGGAAATCTTGGTGATAATAATAAAAATTGAGTTTTCAAAGCCGTCACTTTTGTCAAACCAGGTGATAAATCTCCAAGTTTGAACAAATTAGGTCTCATTTTGAAGCTTTTCAGGTGAAGGATTTGAAAATAAACAGAACTCGATATTGAAACATTCCTCATTGTGACTCGGTTTTCCAGCTCGGGTCGCATATCTTATCTTTTGGCCACAGGGGGGCAGATCAACATGCTGTAAACGCGGTGACATTAATCCTGCTTCAGTTTGTCTGTTTTTACACATCCGCCTCGGCGTGGACTCGTGTTTCGGACCCTCTGATGAGTCGAGGTCCAGCTTCGGTTCCCCCGTGGCTCTGCTTGGCGAGACTGATCCAAAACAGTAAAAGGAAAAAAAAAAAAATGACAGGATTTAAAACCAAACCAGTGAGCTGGAAAATACTAAACGGGCTGTGGGAGCTGGTGATAAGTCTGCTAAGTCTGTGATTCATAACTTCACAGTCAGTCAATCGATTGTTGATATGAAATGACTGAATACGGCATCAGTAAATACGAGACGAGGAATCCAAACACGGCGGGGCGCTCATGCCTGTAATTGCTGCTCATAAACACACAAACTTTTAATTTTCTTCACTGTGAAGAAGCAGCTTTTCACTCTGTGGTAAATCAGAAATGTGAAACCAAAAAATAGTCTTTATTTATTTTTGGCTTAGAATAAAAATACTGATTTATTCTGTTTCATTAAAGATGTTGGAGGCATTTTGGACAAATTGTTAGTTTCCATGTGGATTTTTGGTTTTTACTGCTTCTTCTGCAGAGTATTTATATTTACATACTCGTGGTAATACTACAGCAAAGAGCAGTTTTTCCAGTGTTGGAAAGCAGGAAGCAGCAAAATGATAGATAGAAGCTAAAAACATCAAATGGTTGGCAACAAGTAGCAAAAGGGTAGCTTAAAGCTAAAACTTACAAAAAGCTAGCTAAAAATATATGAGGAAGAGCTAGCTAGTAGCTTAAAGTAGCAAAAGGTTAAAAAGTAGCAACAAATAAAAGGGTAACTAAAAGTAGTGAAAGGCTTGCTAAACATAGTAAAAAGCTAAAAGTAGGAAAGCGCTATCTAGAAGGTAAAAGTAGCAAAATGCTACTTAAAAGCTAGAAGTGGCAAAACAGCTAAAAGCAGCAAAAGACCATCTAAGAGCTAAAGTGACAAAATGGTTGCTCAAAGTTGTGAGAGACTAGCTAAAAGTAGCAAAAAGCTAAAAGTAACAAAGAATTAGCTAAAAGGTAAAAGTAGAAGAAGGCTATCTGAAAGATAGCACAAGAGTGAAAAGCAGGAAAAGGGTAGCAAAAGATATCAAAGGAAGGGCTAGCTGAAAGCTTAAAGAAGCAAAAGGTTAGCTAAAAGCTAAAAGTAGCAAAGAACTAAAAGTAACAAAGAGCTAGCTAAAAGGTAAAAGTAGAAGAAGGCTGTCTAAAAGCTAGCAGAAAGCAGCGAAAAGCAGCAAAAGTGCTAAAAGTTCCAAAAAGTGTAGCAAAAAATATCAAAAAAAAGGGCTAGTTGGAAGCTTAAGGAAGCAAAAGGTTGGCTAAAAGCTAAAAGTAGCAGAACGGTACCTACAAACTAAAAGTGTCCAAAGAAACCAGAATCGGAGCAGGTACGCTGAAGCCGATTTCAGAGAGAACAAAGACATTTCTGGAAAACGATTTTTATAAATAAAGTTGGATATTTTAAAAAGTGTCAAATCTCCCGAATGAGCTGAAGGTTTTGCGACGTGAATGGCTAAAGCATTCACGTTATTGTAGGCGTATTGTAGCTAAAAGACAATCAGGTCTTATGTTTGAAATTGTCACGTCGCCTGAATGAGTTTCTCTCTGTTTGATCGGCGCAGACACAGGACAGGCCGTTTGGAGTTACGACAGGTTCAGCTCTTTAAAGCGGAGGCAATTATTTTTAATGAAACGCTCATCGTTTGCCACTTGCTGTTATACGGCTGCTGTGAGTCGCCCTGACTCCAGAGATGTGACCTTCAGAAAAGGGCTTTGTTGTGCCCGCTGTTGGACCGGACATATGGAGAGTCGCTTCGTGGGAATATCTGAGGATCAGACGAGCCGCATCAGAACGAGCTGCCAGTCGGACGGCTTCAGTAGAATTTTAATCCTCTGCTCGTGTGTTTGATTTAGTTTTATAAGGTTTTACTCTTAATCGAGACGTAAACCGGTCTTTTATTTCTGTTCTGGTGCTTCTTATAACAGTTAATTTTCTTCTTGTTAATTCGATTTTGGTTTTTTCTTTATTTTTTCAGGGTCAAGATGTTAATTTGTCTCCAGAAAACGACAGTTAAGAGACAGATGTGTCTACAAACCTTTAATCATCTCAGTTTATTTTAATTAGTGGGTTTTTTTTTAGCATTTCAAGCCATGAAGTCTACTGTTAAAATAAACATTGATTGTGCTGTCAGAGTTGTTTTAGTTGTAACAGTTGAACGCTGTGAAAACAGACTGTAATTGAAGACAAACACGGCAGAAGAAGATGGATTTCGATCCAGACTGAGAGGATTAAATTTCAGACCTGCGACTTTCTTCTCCTGCATAATAAAGGCTCGTTGTTCAGCCGAGCGCAGAGGGGCTGGAGGTTTTCCCGGACGTATGATGGTGCAGGAACGCGTGTATCAGTGTGTATCAGTGTGTGATGTCATCCCATCCCTGGAGGGGACATCAGTGGGCTCTGTGGACTTTCTGACCTCTGGACTTTCTCAGTTGAGTGGACGTTTTCTGTACCGTGGCTCCTGATTGGTCTCGTTCTTCTCGTGGCGGGGCGCCGTTATCGCCGGTTTGGGATCGTAACGCAGCGTTGCAGTAATCCCACTGATTTTATCAGATTACTGATGAGAAATTAAAAATAAATCTATAATTAGCACGTAGATACTGTCTGTATGGATTCTTGCTGCGTTCAGTTTTAAAGGCTTTTAATTGATTTTTAATGTTCCAAATTAGAGATTTTTTTTTTTATTGCTCATCATTGCCAGCTCTCATGCCAGAGACTAAACTTGTCGTTTTGGTCAAACTTTGAAAGTATCGTTAGGTGAGATGTTCAGATTGTGTTGTGAATGACTCTCAGCTACTACCACATCATGTTTTAGCTCAACATCTGCCAGTTTGACTGAATTAAATCCATTTTTTGTGTTGGCTAATGTCGATCAGCTGAATTCAGTTGACTCCAAAAATGAGTTAGCTCTAGATGTGCATCCAATGATTGTTTTCTGAGAGTTTTTTATTTAACCATCCTGTGGTTCATGAGATATTTTGCTTGACTTCAACAATTAAAGCTGAGGTTTTAAGCAAAGATCAATGATTAGCACTTGGAGTCTGAGTTATGAAAGAGCTTTTTTTTTTTTAAAGCCTTTGTTGCGTTTTTGGCAGTCTGTGGCAGCCATCTTGAGTTGGCTTGACTCCATTACCCACTCAGTCTAACAGCCAGTTGTTACTTTGTGAAAAGTTTCATTTAAGCTCCTGCTGTGGTTCATGAGGTGTTTTGGTAAAAGCCAGACACACGAGCAAAGACACTTTTGATAACTGGTGTGAAACTGGAAAAGGTGGGATTCTGAACCTAAAATGCTGGGTTTAGGTACCTACGTCTACTGTTTTCTTCATTTTGATTTAAAACGACAAAATAGAAGATCTGCATGTTTATTTTTATTGCTTAAACTTTATTTTAGTTAGACACACAACCCTATTCGGTTCAGTTTTATGTCCAATTGGCGCCTCCCTCAGCACCTCGATGTGTCTTAATTGTTTGTAAACAGAGTTGTTTTCCTCTGACTGTTGTCTTGTTTGTCTCTCGGACGAGGATTAGAAAAGACGGCGACTCTTGTCTCTCTGTCTCTTACAGCGGAGGGCTGCACTCTGCTTGGAAACAAAGAGTTTGTCAGTAAAGCAGCTCTCTTGTTTACCTCCACCCCCCCCC